>NW_006159844.1:1398893-1406386 GCF_000334495.1 Tupaia belangeri chinensis | reverse complement strand
GTGAGAAGAGGGTGGGAAAGGACAGAGGGTGAGAAAGAGGGGTAAAAATAATTCTAGGAACTAGAAATGGAAAATTTTTTATAATATGAATGATTAAGTTACTATGCAGTATATACTGGATGGGAAATCACATTTATATATTTTGGGGGGTCCTGGTTTTATTTCTTCTCTAACTTTTTTTTCTGTGTCTTGTTCATTTGCACCTCTTTTTTACTCTGATCTATAAGTTTGCCTGTTTTCTATGGCTTTCTTCTTTAGTGTTTTGCTTAGGAATAGCACCTTTTTCAGTTTCAATTATCTCTCTGTGGGGTGAAAAAAATCTCCAGAGTCTGTATTTCTTAACCTTGAGTCACAGTTCTGAATGTAGAACTGTGACCTGAAACTTTCTCTTATATGATCTATTATTTTTTCAAACAAAACATGTTTAATGTTGGACTCATCATTTTCCCATCTACTTTTAGCCCCCTTTTTCTTTCTTTTTTTTTTTAATGCTGCTACCATTTTTGTCCTTATCCATGCTTGACACTTTGTGGTATTTTTGTTCCTATTCAAGTGGTCACCAATTCTAGCAACCATTTCTGCCCATTATCATGATCATCACATCCGATCCTTCCTTTCTATTTTTCTATTCACTTGTTAGTATAGGAACTGATCACGTGATACCCAGGCTACTGCAGTAGTTCCCCATCAATAGAATTTTCTCTTTTGAGTCCTCGTAGCCCTTTCTTTGTAACTCTCACATGAATGTTGTGCACGTTTATTTTAGATTATAGTTAATTGTATCTCTCTGCCACTGTAGTCTTTTGCGTCTTCGTGTCCTCCAGAAGCTTTGCACTCAACCACCTGGTACTCAACAAATGTTTTTCACAACATGATATTCTAATTTAACTCTCTTCTTCCTTTTTTTTTAATTTTCAATTATGATTCTGGTTTACATATATTCAATGGATATCTTTGTAGGCTACACTATGCTTTTTTAAAAGCATGCATACAGTGTGTGATAGACAAATTAAGGATATATACATATTTATTTTCTTCAATATTGAACATTACATTATGTTGTGCATATTTGATAGGAGTTCTACTAATTTTTATTATTTATTATATATACGCCCGGCATGAGTTTTAAGCCACTGGGTCCGGGACTCAAACCGCGGTCGACTACATGGGAGTCCAGTGACATAGCCATTACGCTAACTGCTGGTCCCAGAACACCAATTTTTGAGGATGAACTCCATTTGTAAGGGCAAACAGGATCACAGGTAGCCCTGGAGCTGAGGAACAGCTTTGATTTTTGGTAGAATTTGCAAGTCCACAGCTTTCTGATCAGTCTTGCGCTGCCCTGAAATCTTGTATTTCTCCTTCTCTGTGTTGAAGAACTCACCTTTCTGGTGTCTGGGCCTCCACAGTTTCTTTTTCTTGAAGTAAGCATCATTAAGGTGCTTTGAGATTTTTTACTTTGCTAATATCAATTTTTATGGAGGTGGCACTGACAAATTTTTGGTGTGTTCTATGCAGTGGATCTCTGTTTTGCAGAGCATGTGTTTTTCCACTATGGCTTCCTAAAAAAAAAAAATAACATATTTTCCAATCTCATTGACTCTATTTAGGTTCCATCTAAGTATGTTTTCAGAAATAGTCAAGTTTTAGAGTATTGGGACTAGTGCTCATCATTTGTCAGTTTTTGGTAGACACTATTTATTTATTTATTTTTTGCTTTCATTCTCCTTATATGTCCACTTAAAATCCCTATCTGAGTGATATAGTTGTTGCACCAGTAGTTCTATTTAAAATTTTCACTATAGTTTTTGTCTACTTGAGCTTTTTTTTTGTTTGTTTGAATACCTGGTTTAATGGAGAAAATTCATAATGAAAACTGCCATTGCTTTTCTGCAACTTACAAAATAATTATTTGATATAAAAATGAGTTGGTTTTCATTATGTAAGTACAAATGGTTAAAAAAGAAAAATACTCATCTGATATATCATATGTATGCCACTCAGAGAAACTCATGTCCTTGAATTCTCCTGTTGTATGTTTTATGCCAGACAGTTTTACATTGGCACATTAAGGAAGACCAGGTTTTTAACTACATGTAGTTTTCTGCTTAAGTTGCAAACTATCAGAAGCTGTAGCTATGTCTGGTTCTGAAAATACAGGCACAACATGGTCCAGATTTATTAATGTAGAATTTTCCCACACCCTAACCCTACAAACCACTTTAAAAGAGAAATTTTCATCTTAATATTTCACTACTTAAGGAGGCCTTAGTGTGGCAGCAGGCATTTGGCCACAGGGGGGGAAAAAAGACTTTCCTAGATGACACATCAAGTCAACATATGGCTTACAAAAAGATCAGTTATTCAGGATATTAATTAGAAATGGTCATAACTGATATGCATTTAGGAAACTATTTTGCTAATTCAAATGGCTGAAGTCTTAAAATATATTGACTTTTTGCCTTTGTTTTAGAATGTTTGGTCACTGACAATTTTTATCAGTATCTCTCCTTCTTCTTAGACCTTAATAGAACACATCCATTCTATCAAGAAGAAACAAAAACCTAACCAGAATAGTAAATCTTGGGAGCCAACTCATTTTTACTTTATAAGGTGGTATGTTTCATATACATATTCTTTATGAATGTAGTATTCATGTCATAGACAATATAAGGAAATGTTGGTATGTTATACATCATTAGTGAAAAGAAACAAGTCTTGTTTAATTCTACAACACATATATAAAGGATGAATATGAAACTGTAACAATATTTAAGAAATATTTTCTCCCAAATTATTTTAACAATTTTGACTAGCTTAATAACATGAACACTGACCAAGAAAAGAGGTTCCAAGTAGTCCAAACACAGTTTCTTCCTCTGGAATCCATCTCCACAGTGGTGACTTTCCTGGCTCACTGCCCACCTCAGGCGGATGTGAAGTACCTGGGCTTGGCATTCCCCAAGAGGTCATCATCGTAGTTAGGGAGGCAGCAGAAGAAAAAGGCACAGCCAATCAGGATGATCGTGGCCGCCCACCCAAGGCTATCGGCCCAGTTATAGATGTAAGTGAAGTGACAGCAGGGTTGGCATGAAGGTCGAAGGTCTGAGTGTATACTTCACAGAGTAAATGACCAGGGAGATGATCTGGAACACAGCAGCCAGAGCAAGGAGGCCTCCAATCTTAGGAAAACAAGCATTTGGGATCCACAGAGGGCAAATAAAGACAGGATGAAACGGATTACCAGGACGATAAAGCCACAGAAAAGCATGGCGGCAGCTGCTCTTCCCCACGCGTACTCCATGAGGCTCTGACAGCCATCTTCGTAGGACCCGCTGCCACCGCCTTCCTGGAAGCATCTCCACCACAGCGAGGATGTCTGGATGTGGTCACTCGACTGCAGCCAGCAGCGGCCGGCCAGCGCAATGATGTCGAAGGCGATGGCACTGAGCAGGAGCAGGGGCAGAATCCACCTGCAGTGCTCGCAGGCCAGGTCACAGCGCAGCATGTTGATGGTCACGGCTCGGAGCTCAGGAGCACTTGGGGCAGCGGGGAGGCAAAGAGTGGCCTGCGAACGCGGGTGCTGAGACAAAAGGGAAGAGGTCGCCAAGAGGTGGCTCCCAGAGGACGCCTTCCCCAGGCTGACCGCGGGGGCATGGCGCGCGGGCCCCACCTGAGCTTTCTTGACTGACAGTATATCTTCTGTTGCCTTCATGACTCACGTAGACAAAAGTGCAGTTAGATTTTGTATGTATCTGTCAAGAAAGGAAGGCTTACTAAAATATAATTTATTTTACAGTTATAATCTTTTCTTTATGTTATTCTCAATTATATTCCAAAAAGTGCCACTGCCAAGTAAAAATCTCACTTTTAAAAAAGTTTATTAATTTATACATTAAACTTCTGAGAGAGAGGCACATTCCAAAAAGGCTCCCATGCCATGATCTACCCTCAGTCACAGCTTCACTGAATCATGGGAATGTGTGTGCATACTCAGTCCCAAACCGAGATCCTCTCCCATGGAGTCTAGCTGCATTACTACTGCCTTCATTTGGCTCCCAAACTTTATTTCTAAGGAGAAAACATGGAATAGATAAGATTCAAGATAGGGTCCATGCTTTTCACTTTTAGTAGATTTGTTAAATCTCATAGATTGAACTAAAAAGGAAGCAAGAGGGGAAGAGAGGAGAAATATAGTCCTCTTTTCCACAGTAATGTTCTCCATGGTGAACCTGAGAGAGTAGTCCAACCTCTATAAATAGCTGAAAACCTCACAGAGTTTCTGTAGATATCCCAGTGGGAAGTTGTATTGAATTTTTCATGGCCACTACCATCTGTTCTTTATAATTAGACACTAGGGGATAGCCTTTTATCCTCCAAGGTAAAGATGTGTGTTTTAGAAACATATGCAGGAACTCCATCTTGACCTTCTGGCTGCTCCAAGTGAGGGCTATTCTTTTCTTTTAAAAATTTATACATGTATCTCTCTATACATCCATACTGGCAGTTTTTCTACCAGCTATCACTTGACAACCTCTCTCCATGACAGCAGGTTTTGGCACTTCTTCTTAACTCTTCTTTAAGGGAGTTGTCTTTAGCACCTACAACTCTTGCATGCAGGGTCTAGTCATTTTTTATCTCCAGAGTTTACCACAGGTCCTGGCAAGTAAGAATTTATTCTTTACAGAACTAGAAAATACAATCATAGAATTTGTCTGGAATCATAAAGGACCCCATATTGCAAAAAAGCAATTTTACACAAGAAGAGTAGAGTAGGAGCTATCTCACTTCTTGACCCCAAAATATAAAGCTGTGATAATTAAAACAGCATGATATTAGCACAAAAACAGGCATGTGGACCAATGGAACAGAATAGAGACCACAGAAATAAACCCCTAAACATACAACCAATTGATTTTTGATAAATGCACCAGTCAATCCAGTGGAAAAAGAAAACCTCTTTACCAAGTAGAGCTGGAAAAATGGGGTATCCACCTGCAGAAAGATAAATCTGGACCCCTATCTCTCACCATTATCAGAAATCAAAGTGGATCAAAGATCTAAATCCAAGACCTCAAACTATAAAACCACTGGAAAACACTGGGGAAACTGGGAGACATCTGAGTAGGCAAAAGTTTTAAATAAGATCCCCTAAAGCACAAACAAAATTCCACAAAATAGACAAGTGGGATTACATCAAATTAAGAAGTTTCTGCACAGCAAAAGACACAGTAACTAGTGCAAATCAACAACTCTTAGAATGGGAGAATATTTTTGAAAACTATGCCTCAGATAAAGGACTGATAAAATACAAAGGGAACTCAAGTGGCTTACTCAAAAATAAATGATCAAGGTGAGGAAGGGCCACCTGTGAGCCGGGGGGGCGTCCTCCAGGTGTTGTCCTCTCGGCGTTGTTGGGGCCAGAGGAATCCTGAAGCCATGGACCACCTATGTATGGTTTGAGAGACACTTTGCATTTTATTTTGGAAGCCCTGCAACTACCCTAAAAATTGATGTATTCTAGAATGGACCTATGGCCAAATGGTGGCAGAGCCTACATAGAACTATGCTTCTTGGTGTTCTGGGAAAAACCCTTCGACTTGTTGGCTATACCATTCAGTATGGCTGTATAGCTCACTGTGCTTTTGAATATGTTGGTGGTGTTGTCATGTGTTCTGGATCATCAATGGAGCCTACAATTCAAAATTCAGATATTGTCTTTGCAGAAAATCTTAGTCAGCATTTTTATGGTATCCAAAGAGGTGACATCGTGATTGCAAAAAGCCCGAGTGACCCAAAATCAAACATTTGCAAAAGAGTCATTGGTTTGGAAGGAGACAAAATCCACACCACTAGCTCGTCAAATTTCTTTAAAAGCCATAATTACGTGCCAACAGGTCATGTTTGGTTAGAAGGTGATAATCTACAGAATTCTACAGACTCCAGGTTCTATGGACCTATTCCATATGGACTTATCAGAGGACGAATTTTCTTTAAGATTTGGCCTCTCAGTGATTTTGGCTTTCTATGTGACACAGCCCTAATGGACACAGATTTTCTGATGATTAGCAAGAATTTATTCTTTTGACTTGATTACTGTCTCCTTTTCAAGTGAATTTATTATCGACATTAAAACCATGTACTTACCAATAAAAAAAATAAATGATCAATCCAATTAAAAGATGAGAAAATGAGCTGAACAAGCAACTCTCTAAGGAAGACATATGAACATATGCTTAACATTCCTTATCATAAGGGTGATGCACAATAGGATACTACCTAATCCCAGTCAGAATGGCTAAAATTAAAAAATGTTAAGTGCTGATGAAGCTGTGGTGAAAAGGGAATTCTCCTACACTGTTGGTGGAAGTGTAATTTAGTACAGCCACTGTGGAGAACAATATGGAGGTTCAACAAAGACCTATAAATAGAACTACCATATGATCCAGCAGTTCTACCCATGGGCTTCTACCCAAAGGATAGGAAAATGCTCAGTTGGAAAAGTGCTTGCACATCTAAGTTTATTGTGGCATTATTCATAATTGCTAAGACATGGAACTAAGCCAAATGTGCATGAACAGATGAGTGGATTGAAAAAGTGTGGCACATTTATACTATGGAATACTACTCAGCCATAAAATACAAGAAGACCCTGGCATTTGATAGAAAGTGGATGGATATGGAGGATTTACTGCTGAGTGAATAAGCCAGGCTATGAAAGAGACACATTGTATGTCTCCACTTAATATATACCAACTTTCTGCACTCTATGATGGAAATAGAAAGATTAGAGAGTATAGAAACATGGAAAACAGTTACAGACACTGCAGACGGTGTGGGAGGAGGATGGGACATGGAGGAGAGAGAGGGGAAAGGAATAGAGAAAAATAGAGACAAAACATTTCAGGGATGCAGAAATAGAGGATTGTCTCTTGATGATAACATGTATGATATCTTTAACTGGACTGGTGGGAATTGTGTTCAGGTTGGGTAAATTCATTCTACAAGCTGTAGTGATGTTCAGTGATTGACTGTATAAAATAAATAATAATAATAAATAATTTGTTAAATGAATGAAAATGAGGCCAGGTAACTGGGCAGTTTAGAGATGCGCTCCCAATACCATCTCTAAATGACAACTTTTATCAGGGTTCTTGACATCCAACATAGGGCAGCATATGCTCTGTGGTTAAAAAAAAAAAAAAGAAGAAGAAGAAGAAAGAAGAAGGAAGGAGGAAGGAGAAGGAGAAAACCAGTGGTCTCAAGGACCTTAGTTTATCATATAGTGGTAGTTACTTTGGAAGGTACAATGATAAACACAACATAAATCCTTAGTCTCCAGGAGATAATAATATCGTGGAGGAGACAAAAATGTTAGACGGTAACTTTAACACATAGGAGATATTCTGCATAGACTTTCTGGACAGTAGCTTCAAGTTGGTATTTGAAGGCTGCAGAAATGTGATACTTAAAGCTATTGTGAAAGAAGAGCG
>NW_006159844.1:1390379-1398862 GCF_000334495.1 Tupaia belangeri chinensis | reverse complement strand
TTCTGGGTAGAAAGGCAATGAGTGAAAGCATAGGAATGAGGAGGAAGAAGGAGGCATAACTAGGGAACCAAGGCAGCACAATGAAGCATTGTCTGTGGGCAATACCTGGAAAGGTAACATTGTTTAAAGGGTTTGGTGCCAGGCAGTATTTTGGATTTTATTTTGAACAAAATGGAAAGCCATCAAGTAGTTTTGAGCAAGGAAGAATTGCAGTAGAATTGTCTAATAAAGTAATTCTTAATTGGCTATGCATGAGAAACTTTGGTGATGTTTGTGGGAAATAGCCATACTTATATTGACTGAGGGCTTATGGAGTTGAACAGGGGTATGTGAGTTTTAAGCTCTGCTGATAGTTAAGATGGCCACTAATAATAATGAAGAACACCTGGAGTAGTCAACTGGGCATTAAAGAAGGTGTCAAACAGACTTTTTAAATGACCAAATGACTTAAGTTTTCTCAATTTTGGTTTCCACAGATGAAAGTAATTAGAAATAATGACACCTGTAATGTCTTCTAGGATTATTGTGAAGATCTCATGTAATAAGAAAGTGTTTTATGGACTGTAATAAATATACAAATATAAGGAGTGATTATGATAATATTTGTGTTGCGGTTGTAAAGATTTAGTTTAATTAATGGGGTTTATCATAAGCATACAACCAAGAGCAAGGAAACAGGAAACAGTCACATGACTGTTAATGAATTTCTTACTTGAAACACTGTATTGTTGGTGTGGAACATCCTGGTTGTCTTTTCTTTTTTGCTTCTGGAATTCTCCCTTTTTTTAAACTATTGTCTCCTAGGAGTCATATACTATTCTAGGTGTTGGAGATACAGTTGTAAACCGAACAATCTTTGGGATTGTGGAGTGAGAGTAGATAGAAAATAAATGCATAATATAATGGTGGGGTAAGTGCTACAGCAGTAAATAAAGCAAGATAAAAGGATAGAGGGTAGTTACACGCATATGTAAAATGGCCAGGGAACCCTTCTCTTTAATAAGATGACATTTGAGTAGAAATATGAAGCAAGGAAGAGAGTAAAACACATGGTTAGCTAATAGAAGAAGCAAAACATTGGGACCAGCTGTTGGTGTAATGGCTGTCCCTGGACTCCCAAGTGGTTGACCGTGGTTCGAGTTCCGGACCCAGTGGCTTAAACGCATGATGGGCATGTGTGAGTGTGTGCCCAAGGTCCAGAAAGGAGAATGGAGGAGAAGGGATTGTGGCATGGTCATCCCCGGCGGGGGGAATGAATTTCTCACTTTCTCTCTCTGTCGTTCTGGTGAACATATGCACCCTATAGCAAAAACCTCTCCAAAAAAAAAAAAAAAAAAAAAAAAAAACTTTTAAAGAACCTATGGTGGAATGAAATATGACAATTATAATGTGTATCGTGGTGGCTTTGACTGAACCAATATACAGTATATTCATGACAGGGAAATTCATTTGGTATGTTGTAATGATACAGTGATTGAATGTAAAAAAAAAAATTAAAAAAAATAAAAGGACCATTCTAGTCAGAGAAAAGAACAGGTGCAGAGCCATAGACGTTGAAGTATATTTGGAGTATTCATGGAATACCAAAGAGGCCATTGTGAGAACAGTTTTCTGTAATCTAGTTGGGCCAAACTATTCTTATTTGAAGCAAGTGCAAGATATCAAATTGTTCTTTCATTGAGGTTTCTTCACCAGGATAATAAAATTTCCTGTTACTGAAAATTGAGTAGGTTTTCATTTTTTCCCCCATTACTTTTGTTCCTAACAAAGGTAGCTATTTTTAAAAATATAAATGCATTAATGTATTAATCATATCTTTCACATGGATTTTTCAGTGCAATCTTTCCCCTCTATTTTCCTCAGGCCCTTTTTTCTCCTTTCTACTTTTTTTTTTCAGTCTTTTTCTCTTTTATAACCCATATTAACAAACAAGAGTCTTATTTTTCTCAATGTTTATATAATTATGATGAGAATGAACACTTTTACTATGCTTATGCCAAGCACTATTCTAAGTGTTCTCTCTATCTTGGCTTTTTAAATCCTCACACAAACTTTCCAAGTTAGCTATTTTTTGTTTTCTTGTTTTTTTTTTTTTTTTTTTCTGAAGTGCATGTGTACTTGCTGGAGAGAGACAGAGACAGTGAGAAATAGCCCTCCAGGGTGATGGACATGCTGTAATCCTTTCTCCTCTGTTCTCCTCCTGGGAGTTAGGGCATGCACACACATGCACCTGGTGTGATTTTCAAGCCATCATTTCTGGGTTTCAAACTGCAGGCAACCATGTGGGAATCCAGTGCCTTCACCACTACGTCACCTCTAGCCCCAGCTATTGTAATTAGCTCTATTACCCATGAGAGAATTGTGGCACTCAGGCTAGTGTCTGGATTTGAATTTGGACAATATGTCTCCAGGGACTGTTTTAACTGCCATACATACTACTTTTGTATGTATCTATATATACAGCTATCATTAGGGTTTCTTTTCTTTTTACAATGATAAGATCATTTATATGGACCTTTTTGCATCTTGCCTTTCTTTTCAACATGTTTCATGGAAATCCTGTGAAGATGTAGTTTAGCCTTGAATAATTTAAAAAAAGGAATTATTTATTTATTTAATTCCATTTGTTATTATTATTTTTTAATTTGACCAGAGAGCAACAAAGGGAAAAGTGAGGAAGCAAGCCACCATGTCCAGTACTCAAACTGCAGTTGGCCATGTAGGAATACAGCAACCTAACCCATCATACCACCTGCCAGCCCTGATTCATTATTTTTAAAGCTTACATAATATTCCGTGGTGTGGGTATACTATAATTTATTTGGCCACTCACCAATTCACTTTATTTCTTGCATTTTTTTCCTTCTGTATTATATCCCTATACTTACATTCTTAAATACTGGGGCTTCTATTTCAGTTGGGTAGGTGTCCAGGAAAAGGGGGAGGGTGGGAATGTATTTGTACTTTCATTTTTAGTAAAATGTCACATTGCCTTTTAAATTCTGGTAAGACTTTTTTTTCCTAAAATACAGTGTTGAGATATAAGTGACATACATTCCCCTGCTCATGGATAAAGTGGACAGTCAATATGCTTATGTATCTATCCATGAAACAGTCTCTATAATTCACTAGTATATTCATCCCTCCCAAGAGTTTTATGGAGTCCCTCCTTGATCCTTCCCTTCATTCCCATTTATCCCCCGTCTCTCCCCCCACCCCAGGCAGTTGATGGTTTCCATTTTGTTACTGCAGACTAGTTTGCATTTTTAAGGATTTTATAAACTGTAGCCATTTAACATGTACTTTTTGTTTATTTGTATTTGACATTTCATTCTCACATTATACCTTTTTAAAAAATTAAGTTTATTTATTTCTTCAGAGATAGAGAGAGAGACTAACACAGAGAGAGACAGGTACCACCTAATAGGGTTTTTATATCTTGATCTACCCCCAGCCTCCTATAGCTGGGATCACAGGGGTATATGTGCTCAACTAGTATAAGCAGGGAGGCTCTGGGATGTAAACTGGAACCTTCTCAAGTGGGTGGATCCAATTGTATAACTGTTGTGACATCCCTACTCCTTATAGTCAGTTTGAGATTCATTTACATTGTCACATGTCCAGAGTTCATTCTTTTGTATTGCAGAGTACAGTTTATTATATGATAAAGGACCACTGGTTTATTCATTTACATGTTAATGGTATTTGGATGTTTTCCATTTTTTTGGGCTATTACAAATAAAGCTGCTGTGAACATACCTTTACAAGTCTTTGTGTGAATAGATGCTTTCTCATGGGTAAATGTCTAGGAATGGACATCCATCTGAAGTGGGTGCTTATTTAAAGAAACTCAGCTATTTTCCAAAGTAGTTGCACCACTCTAGACTTCCATCAGCAGTATATGAGAGTTTCAGTTCCTCCACATTCTTATAGACATTTGGTATGGTAAATTTTAAGATATAATTTGTTTCAGTAGTTGTGCCCTGGGATCCAATTGTGGTTTTAATTAGCATTTTCTTTCTTTTTTTTATTTGGAGAGGTTTTCGCTATAGGGCACGAGCGCTCGCCAGACAGAGAGAGAAATCACCCCCCAGGGGGGATGGCCACGCCGCAATCCCTTCTCCTCCATTCTCCTCTTGGGATCTTGGGCATGCACGCACACGCATCCGGCGTGAGTTTTAAGCCACCAGGCCCGGGACGTGAATCGTGGTCGATTACGTGGGAGTCCAGCGACATAGCCATTATGCTAAATGCTGGTCCCAATTAGCATTTTCTTAATGACTAAGGATGTTGAACATCTTTTCATGTATTTATTTGCAATCAGTGTGACTTCTTTGGGTGAAGTGTCTGTTCAAATATTTTGTTCATTAATTTTTTTCTCATTATTGAGTTCTGAAAATTATGTATTCTTTAAGTAAGTCCTTTGTTAAATATATGGTTTACAAATATTTTTCCAAATCTGTGGCTTGTCTTTTACACTTTTAGTAGCATTTTTAGAAGAGCAGGTTTTTAATTTTGATGAAGTCCAGATTATTCTTTTATAGAAATTGTTTTTATGTAGTACCAAAGCAGTCTGTGCCTAACCCAAGGTCACCAGGATTTTCTTCTGTGGTTTCTCTTTCTTTCTTTTCATCCTATGTGTCAGGAGCAGAAATGGCAGTGCAGGGTTTTAGATAAGAGAGTTCTGTGGTATGTATTTGATAGCTCTGCAATCTGGCTACTTGCCATTTGGAATTTAAGCTTTAAGAAGAAGACAGAAACAGGAGACTTGAAAACCCTGTGAAACTTCACATTCTAATCAAGAAAAGGAAGCCATTGATTTCTTTTAAGAACTTGTCAAGAAGGTTTCAGATAAAATCAGAGTCAGTTTTTCCAAGAAAAAGCAAAAACAATTTTATACAGTATTTTGAAATGTTAACCAGTGGCATTTATTATTTAGCAAAACTGGGAAATAGAAAGTACTTGGCATTTTAATATTAGAGTATAATTAAAATAGTCTTTCATTTCGTACTGTTCTCTCTAATTTAGATTTTATATTTCTGGGATGTGGCTTAGTTAATAACTCAAACAATCAATGTAGGTGCCGAATGAACAATTCTCAGAACTTAAAATTTATTTTATAATAATGCAGACTTCAATGTTCTATTTGGCTATAGTTTTTGAAAAATATTTGCTATGAATTATAATTTTAGTGTGAACTCTATTTACTAAAATTGCTTTAATTCAAGAAATTCTGTAAAACATTATGTTATCATCAGCAATGTATAACAGCTCTCTTTTACCCATATCCCACCAATTCAGGTTTTTTAGTACTTTAAAATTTTTCCCAATCCAATGGATAAGTATTTTGCATTTCTCTATTAGTGAGTTTAGTATTTTTTTTTAGTAGTTTTTGTTTGGCATTTGCTTTAGTATAAATTTCCTATTTATATCCTTTGTCCAATTTTCTAATGGTTAGTGCATTGTTCCTATGAAAGGTAAGTCCTTTCTGTTATTTACAGTAACTCTTTATCATTTGTATTACAAATACTTTCCCCCTAAATCTATTATTTGTGTATTATTTTGTTTATGGCATGTTTTAAACACACCAATTCAATGACTAAGTTAATGAATTATATTTCATAGTTCCTGATAAGGGGACACCTTTATATTCTTGGAGCATGCTTTACTTGGTCATAAGAGGATGTTCATTTGTTAAGTTGTTAGGTTACATTTAATTGCAATTTATTTAATATTGTTGCCTCTTTACTTATTTGTTTGGTGAATTGTATTTCCTTGTAATGGCCACAGTAAGGTTTCTGGTCCCTCCTGAGTTTTCTGGAAGCTTGCCACTTCCCTGCTTCAAGAGGTAAAATCCATTTCCTTTCCTTCACATTTGGGCTGAACTTTGATTGCCTCAATAAGTTGAGTGCTGAACAAATGACATTGTGTGACTTCACGTCTTGTTGGGAATCATGAGGAAGCCTAGGCCACATGCAAGTGTCCTGGCTTATAGTCTCAGCTAAGAGCCCAACTACAAGCCAGAATCAACTGCCAAACTTGTGAATAAACTTTCAGGTGATTCCAGTCCTCAGCCTTCAAGCTCCTGAAGCTAAGGCTGAATGAAGCAGAGATGAGTTATCCTAAGCTCTGTCCAAATTATAAATTCTTGACCAAAATAAATATTGTTGTTGTTTTATGTCAGTAAAACTTTGGGGGAAATTGTTTCTCAGTCATAGAAACTGGAAAATAGATTTTGATGCCTAGAAGTGGGATGCTGTGTAACAGTAATCTAAAAATGTGGCAGTGGTTAAAGGGTGACTAGACTAGAGAGGACTAGACAATGGGCAGAAGGCTAAATAACCTGGAAGAGATTATTTGTAGAAACCTGATTGCCCTTGAGAAGGCTGTCAGAGAAAGTTTAGAAGAAAGTGAAAAAAAAAATGTCATTAGGAGTTGGAGATAGAGTGTCCTTGTTATGTAATAACAGAAAGTTTAGTAACATTGTCACTATGGTAATGTGGAAAGTAGAAGGTGGTTATAATGATATGCAGGATAAGGATTTTTCTAGGAAGAGGTTGAAGGTGTTGTCTGGCTGCTTCTTGCTTGCGTATAGTAAAAGATGATAGAAAAGAGATAAGCTAAAGAAAGAATAGTTACATAAAACAAGCTAAACTTGCTGGGTTTGAAAATAAAATTTTTTTTCCAGTTTATCCAGATGGCAGATAATTCTAAAATTAAGAAAAAGCTTATGAAAGGAAGCTAAATCTAGAGTATTGTCAGGAAAACATGATTTACTATAAAGTTAAGAGAGTGATTGTAAAACACTTAATAAAGACCTCAGCAAATTTAATGTCATGTCTTACACAGACATTATTAGTCCCTTTAGGTATGTTAAGGATGTGCCATGCCTTACAGATCCTCTTCATTAAACAAAGGGTTCTCTAGGAATTTTTGAGAGCGCCGTCCCTAGCATCCAATAGGAAGGTCAAGGACTTGTCTTAAACAGATTTGTGGGTGTGGCTTTTGTAATAGAGTGGATTGTAAATTGATTCACATGAAATCTACTGTCTTTTGTTTTAAGTAGATTTTATTTTTTAGAACAGTTTAGGTTTACAGCAAAATCAAACTGAAAGTAGAAAAGGGTTCTCATAATCCCTGTCTGTCTCTCTCTTCCCCACTATCAGTATCTCTCATCAGAGGTATTTTTTAAAAATTTTATTTATTCACTCACTTATTTTAATTTGACCAGAGAAACACACACACACACACAGAGGGAAAATGAGAAAGCAAACCACCAGGTCTGGGACTCAAACTATGGTCAGCCATGTGGGAGTGTCCAGTGCCTTAAACACCATGCCACCTTCTGGCCTCTAGAGTGGTATGTTTTTATAGTTGATAAACCTACATTACACATCAATATTACCCAAAGTCCATAGATTATATTAGGTTTTCTCTTGGTGGTATACATTCTATGGATTTTGACAGATACATAATGACCATATCCACCGTTACAGTACTATAACAGTAGTTTTACTACTTAAAATCCTCTGTGCTCTACCTGTTGATCCTTTCCTCCTCCCCAATCCTTAGCAATCATGAATGTTTTTACTGTCTCCATAGTTTCACATTTCCTGGAATGCCACCTAGTGCGTATCCTTTCAGATTGGCTTTCATTTAGTAATATGCATGTAAGTTGCTTCCATGTCTTTTCATGGCTTGGTAGCATATTTCTTTTATTGCTGAATAATATCTCCCATTGTTTGAAAGCACCAGAGTTCATTTATCCATTCCTCTACTGATGGATATCTTGGTTGTTTCCAAGTTTGGTACTTATGAATGAAGCTGCTATAAATATCCACGTGGGATTTTGGAGACATAAGTTTTCAACTCATTTGGATAAATAGCAAGAAGTATGATTGCTGGATCATACGGTAAGAGTATGTTTAATTTTGCATTCCTACCAGCAATTAAAGTTTGCCTTGCTCTTTTCCGCATTTGGTGGTGTCAGTATTTTAGTATTTTGCCATTCTGATAAGGTATGTATAGGTTGGGTATCCCTAATATGAAATGTAAAATCTGATGTATTCCAAAATCTGAAATTTTTAAGTGCTGACCTAATGCCACAGTAGAAAATTTCACACATGACCTCCTGTGACAAGTTGCAGTCAAAATGCTACAATACAAAAACATAAAGTTACCTTTAGGCTCTGCATTATACATGTATATGAAAGAAATGAATTTCATGTTTAAACTTAGGCCTATCTCTGAGATGATCTGAATCCAAAACATGTTTGATGCCAAGCATTTTGGATAAGGAATACTCAACCTGTAGTGGTATCTCATTACTGTTTCAATTTGCAATTCCCTAATGACATATGATGTGAAGTATCTTTTCATATGCTATTTGCCATCTGTGTTTGTTCTTTACAGAGGTATCTGTTCAGATCTTTGCCTGTTTTCTTAAAAGTTTATTTCAAGTGAGAGATATGGAGAGATTGAGA
>NW_006159844.1:1371879-1390357 GCF_000334495.1 Tupaia belangeri chinensis | reverse complement strand
GGCTCTTATAGTTCTCCCTCTTCTTCACCCTTTAAGACAGCTGGGATCATGGGCACACATGTATACCTTGTGTATGGGACAACTGAGGAAATGAACCCCAATCTTCCATGTAGCTCCTAGCATTACAAAGTGTTGTGCTACTGATGTTCTACTGTGCCTGGACTATCTGCTTTTAACTGGGGGAGGGGGGATCATTTTCTTGTTGTTGAGTTTTAAGAATTCTTTTTATAGTTTCGGTAACTGTTTTAGCACATGGGTCTTTTGCAAATGTTTTCTCACACTTTGGACTTTTCTTCTTGTTCTCTTGATATACATCTTTTTTTTGGGGGGGGTGGGGGAGAGGTTTTTGCTATAGGGTGCGTGTGCTCACCAGATAGACAGAGAGAGACAGAAAGCGAGAAATCACCCCCCAGGGGGGATGGTCACGCTGCAATCCCTTCTCCTCCATTCTCCTCTCGGGATCTTGGGCACGCACGCACACGTGCCCAGCATGAGTTTAAGCCACCGGGTCCGGGACTCCAACCGTGGTCGACTGCGTGGGAGTCCAGTGACATAGCCATTACGCTAACTGCTGGTCCCGATATACATTATTTTTTTTAAAAAAGGATTCAATCATTTTGAACTGAAAAACACAGAGGACATGCAAAATGAAAATAGGTCTTTGGACTCCAGACTTTTCTAGATAGGAAGCATGCTAAGAACACAGCTATTTTTTGAGAAAAGAATCACTTACAGGATGGAACCAGCAAGCCTGACTGGGGAGCTATGAGCCACAGGGAGTCATTCACAAGCAGTACAACTGAATCCTAATCAAGGAACTAGCATATATGCTCAAGTGAATTTCAAACTTTTAATGTACCAATGACTCTGTGTGCCTCCTTTTCCCTTTTTTGAATTGGAGTATCTATACCAGTCCCCCTTTTTGAATGGGAGTGTCTATAGCAGTCATCCTATTCCTCCTCCACCATTGTATATTTGGAGTTTGTGAAAACAGATCATCTATCCTTTTTGTTTTACAGCTTATCAGATCAAGAAGAACTGCAGTTAGGGGGTTGTCCTTGAGGAACTGTGTATAAGAAGTTCATCTGGTGTAATGGTTGTGTCACTGAACTCCCACATAGTTGACTGCAGTTTGAGTCATTGACCAGGTGGCTTAAAACTCACACCAGTATGTGTGCATGTGTGCCCAAGATCCCAAGAGGAGACTAGAGGAGAAGGGACTGTGGTGTGGCATATCCCCTGGGGGGTGATTTCTCACTTTCTGTTCTTCTGACAAGCACATGTTCCCTATAGCAAAGATCTCTCTTAAAAAAAAAAATAAAAGAAGTTAATTTGTACCTGGACCTAAGGTCTCAGCCTGATTTTGTAGGTCTTGAGGAAAGGGATGAATGGGGAATGTGAACTACTGTGGTCAGAGGGTGGACTGTGTATGTTGTGTTTTTCATAACTGGCCTCAGCAAGTTTCTGGTTCCACATGGTCTTCTAGAACCTAGTCATTTCCTATCAAGAGATGAAGTTTATTTCCCTTGCTCTTGATCCTAGGCTAGATTTTACATTGTTTAGTAGAATGCTGAGGAAGTGGTACTGTGTGACTTCCAAGGCTTGGCCATGGAAGATGGTTTTGCTTCTGTTTAGCTCTTTCAAGATGCTTGCCCTTGGAACTCATCACTATGATGTGTGGAAACCTAGGTCACATACAGAAGCCATGAATGGTATTCTGGCCCCACATAAAGCCTCATTTAAAAGTATCAACCATCAGACACATTAGTGGATAAGCTTTCATATGATTTCAGTCCCTATCATTTGAGTAAAGATGAGCTATCCCTTATGAAATCTATCCTAATAGCAGATTCATGAGCAAAATAAATATTGTTTTAGGTCACTAAGTATTGAGGTCATTATTAAATATAGCCATTGTAACTGAAATAATTAGCCTCATAGTTTTAAGGTTTATTTTTAAATTAAGTTTTGGTAATAAAGTTTTACTGGATCCATGTAATGAATTGAGAAACAGTTCATCTTTTTTTTTTTTTGGTATGGAATAATTGAAGTAACATTATAATTATTTGTCCTTTAAAAGTTAATACTCAGATTTAAAGTTTTTCTTGGTATATTATTATATAAAAGGATGCTCATTTTAAATATCTCTTCTTTGATAATTTAATCCTTTGGGTTTTATTCTTATTTTAATTTGAGTTATTTGTAGTCTCTAGGAAGTCATTTATTTTTCTTTATTCCTAGCTTTGCTAATACATTAGTTTTCCCCTTACATTCTTTAGCAGGATCATAAAGGGTTTATTTATCTTGTGAGTCTGAAAACAAAAACAAAAAATGAAAAACTGACACTTTTTGGATTTATTTGTCAATTCTACTACTTCTCCCCACCCCGTATGACCAAATGTATTTGTTATCTTTTTTTTTTTTTTGAGAGGTTTTTTCACTATAGGGCGCGTGCGCTCGCCAGACAGACAGAGTGAGACATAGAGACAGAAAGTGAGAAATCATCCCCCAGGGGGGATGGTCACGCCTCAATCCCTTCTCCTCCATTCCCCTCTCGGGATCTTGGGCACGCATGCACACGCGCCTGGCGTGAGTTTTAAGCCACCGGGTCCAGGACGTGAACCGCGGTCAACTACATGGGAGTCCAGTGACATAGCCATTACGCTAACTGCTGGTTCCCATGTGTTTGTTATCTTTATTCACTCATTCTTAATATTTTCTCTTCATTAAGTTTGTGCTTCAAACAAACAAACAAACAACTCCAGTGTCTGGTGTGCTGTTGACGGCAACACATGAATTGTGTCTCTCCATAGATGGGAAGCAGAGTACAGGGTCTTTGTCTGTATTTGACTCCATAGTTTGGTGTGAAGCCCTCTGGAACTTTTCCCATCATGTCTCCAGAATCAGATGGAGCCCCATAGATGTCCAGCTTTCCCCTGAGGGTAATGAGAAAGAGATCAGTAGATCACCTACTATAGGTGAACTTCTAGCTCCAGCAGCTCTTTTTGATAAGAAATGTGGTTGTGAAAATTGGACTGTTGCTTTTGCTACAGATGGCTCACAATGGTTACAAGGAAATCTTAAAGTAAAGCCTGTTCCATGGTCCCAGTGCCTTAAAAAGTTTTTTTTGTATGGCACCAAGAATGTTGCCAATTCAAGCAGTTTAAGATTGTCAAGACAAAGTAACAACAGTAGACAGAAAAGTGATCCTGGTGAATATATTATAGACTGTGGCGATATAGTCTGGAGTCTTGCTTTTGGGTCTTCATTTACATAAAAACAGAGTCATTGTGTAAATATAGAATGACATCTTTCAGATTTGGACAAGATCAGCTATTCCTTGCCACAGGGCTAAACAATGGGTTTGTCAAAATATGGGATGTACATACAGGAAAACTCCTTTTAAATCATACTGAAGTGGTCAGTGATTTAACTTTTTCCCTAGATAGGAGCTTGTTACTAGTGTCAGCTTCAAGAGAGAAAACCCTCAAGAATAGGACCTAAAAGATGATGGAAACATGATGAAAGCATTGAGGGAGTATCAGAACAGCTTGTATGGTTGTGCGCTGTCTCTTGACTCTTCTGTGCTGTGTTCGGTTAGAGCCAGTAAAGCAGTTTTCCTTTGGGATATGGATAAATATACCATGATACAGAAACTAGAAGGACATCACCATGATGTTGTAGCTTGTGACTTTTCTCTGATGGAGTATTACTGGCTACTGCATCTAATGATACTCAAGTATATGTCTGAGAGCCACATAATGAAGAAATTCTGATGGAATGTGGGCACCTGTTTTCCCCACCTTCTTTAATATTTTCTGAAGGGGCAAATGACTGATGGGTATAATCTGCATCTTTTAGTCATAATGGACTGCATATTGCAAGCATTTGCTAATGATAAAATGGTGAGGTTCTGGAGAACTGATGAAGAGTATCCAGTACAAGTCACACCTTTGAGCAATAATCTTTGCTGTGCCTTTTCTACTAATGGGAGTGTTTTAGCTGCTGGGACACAGTTCCTTCCAAAGTTTTGGAGTGTCTCTTCTATCATATTTGGAAGACTCTGCCTTCTCGGGTTATGGTAGAGACTGATAAAATAATTGGTACACAAATCTCAAGTTTTGCTATCTTCAAGTATCTTTAAAAACAAAGGTTTGGAAGACTTACTTAATTTTATACATTCTTGTATTGCATTTTGATCAGTTGAACTTTTAAATATTATTTATAGACTATAGGAGAAATATTTCTAAACATATCAAATGTAATTTTTAAAAGATATAATGATGAAAACATATTTACATGTATATATTTAGATATAAGCTGATATGTGTTGTATGGATCCTTTCGGTTTTCTAATTTTTAGTTCTGACATTTATTGCTTCAGTAGTGCCACGTTATATATCTTTTCTGTAAAGTGGAAGAGATTTTTTTATTCTCAGACACTGAGTTAGATGGTAAATATTGACTTGGGAAAGCTGAATTGCCTCATTAAAATATATTTGGTTGAGGGGTAGGTGTTGGACTGACTTGTATAGGGAAAGGATTTTATTTTCCTTAGGAATATCATCTGACAGGTAGAGTCTGAATATAATATTTAAAAAAACAAAATAAAACGAAAGAACAGAGCCAGAATATAACTAGAAAAGTGTGTCATGGTTTAAACTCACCACGTGTGCTCCTCCAAATAAAATGCTATTGCGGGCCTTAATTTTGGAAAGCAGTTGATACACAGTATCACATATTTAGTGAATTTGAGAAATCTAGTTACTGTATTATTGCTCAATATTTTGTTTGTACAAGGGACAATTCTTTCAAGACCATGAATTGAAAACAAGCAAACAAACTTATTCAATGTTTCTGCAGGGGATGATATTAGTGACTTGCCAAAGAGAAGCAATATAGTATATCTGCTTTTGCCTTCTGTTGTTTATCTTACCTGCAGATATTAAGACTATATGCATTACGTGAAATGGTTGATTATATATTTTTTGTTGAGTATTTAAAATAAAGACTTGTGGGACCAGCAGTTAGTGTAATGGTTATGTCACTGAACTCCCATGTAGCCAACCACGGTTCGAGTCCCAGTCTCGGTGGCTTAAACTCACGCCAGGCGTGTGTGCGTGTGTGCCCAAGATACCGAGAGGAGAATGGAGGAGAAGGGATTGTGGTGTGGGCATGCCCTCTGGAGGGTGTTTTCTCGCTTTCTGTCTGTCTCTTTCTGGTGAGCGCACACACCCTATAGCAAAAACCTCGCAAAAAAAAAAATTAATAAAAAAAAAATAAAGACTTGTAAAAACAATAAAAAAAAAAAAAGGAAGAAGAAGCAACAGGGAGACCCTGCAATCTCAGAGATAGAAGGACCAACAGGCAGGTCCAAACTAAACCACTTGACTTGAACTCATCAGTAGGGGCCCCTGCCCAGCCTGCTCTTGGGGAGAAGGGACTCTCTGGCCTTCAAGAACAAATTTCTGGTTCCTCCAGTCCCACAGGTAGAAGGAGCAACAGGGAGACCTGGCAATCTCAGAGATAGGAAGTAGGAGCTGCTGCCCCATGTGTGCTGACGCCATTCTGTCTCTTACCCATCTGGAACAATCAGGTCCAAATCAAGCTGCTTGGCTTGAGCTCATCAGCAAGGACCCCAACCTAGCCTGCTGTGGGGGAGGAGGAGCTCTCTGGCTCATATGGCATGCAAGAGCACTGCCCAAAGTGGTCTAAAATTCTACCTGTCAGCTCAACCTCCATCCACCTTGGGAGCAGTTAGGTTTGGATATATAAGAACCAAATACCAGAAAATAGGAGACTGTAGGAATTCTTTCCCCATAATTCTCTTAGCTGTAAAAGAGAAACTCCTCTCTAGAAACCTGAACATAAAGCTCCTACTGTGGAATGAATACTCCCACCCATAGTAGAGGTAAATTGTCACAGAACTTACATATATTATAGAAAAGTGCAGGAGCAGATATCTACAGAAACATATACCAAAGTAGGAGGAAGTGAGTATAGCACCAGGTGACTTAAAATCAAAGCAGAGCCCCAAGAAGTAGGAGAAAAATCAGGAAATACCTTCCCTTCAAAGGATCATTAACTTCTCATCAACAATGGCTAAAGTATAAGAGATTGCAGAAATGTGAGAAAAAGAATTCAGAATATTCATAGTAACAAAACTCAATGAGAAACAAAAAAAAAAGGCAGACAACCAATGCCAGAAAATGAGAAAATCCTTCTAGGCCATGAAGGAGGAACTCTATAAGGAGATAGAGACATTGAAAAAGAATCAAACAAGAGTTTCTGGAGATAAAGAATACAATGTAGGAAATCAAAACCTCTCTTGAAAGTATCAACAGCAGGTTAGATCACACAGAAGAGAAACACTGACCTTGAAGATAAAACCTCTGATTTAGTACAAGCAACTGAAAAGAGGAGAAGAATGACAATTAAAAATGAAGACAACATGTGGGAAATCCTAGACACCATTAAACAGCCAAATATAATAGATATTCTAGAAGGTGAAGAGACAGGTAAAGGCATAGAAAACATGTTTCATAATATATTAGCTGAAAACTTTTTCAAATTTAGCGGGGTATGCAGATATCCAAATCTAGGAGATACAAAGGACCTATTTTAGATATAACATAAGAAGATCCTCCCCAAGGCATATCAAAGCCTAATTGGTAAAAAATAAAGGACAAAGACAATATTTTAAAAATGACAAGGGAGAAATGCTGCTTATAAAAGTTACCCTATTAGAGTAAAATCAGGTTTCTCAACTGAAACAAGGAAAGAATGAGGTAACATATTCAAAACTCTGAAAAAAAGCAATTTCAATTTCTGCTTGCCAAAAAGAGAGACAGAGACAGTAAGAGGGAAAGTGAGAAATCATGCCACAATCCTGTCTCCTTCATTCTCCTGGGATCTTGGGCATACATGCACACGTGCTGGCTTGAGTTTTAAGCTACTGAGTCCAGGCCTCAAACTGTGGTTAACCATATGAGAATCTAGCAACGTAACTGCTAGCCATCTTCTTGTCACCATAGTGTTAAGTGTTGAAGATGATGAAACAGTTTATATTCTTAATTTGTCTATTACACACCAAATACATGCTTTTAAATACCTTTCTGTACCCTAAAACATTTAACAGACTGATAAATGGAAAGTTATTGTGTATGGTAATACAGTTGACTTGCTTGATGTAAAATGCATTTATACTTTGAGAACCCATATTGTATGCTGTAAAAATGTACAGTGATTAAATGTGAAACAGACAAACAAAATCAAGAAGATAAATGGACAAAGGCATGAAAGCAAAATTATGAAAAATTAAATGAATATGTAAATCTATGAAAAAAAAAACCCAAGATCAATGATGTTCCTGCAGTTTTAGTCATTCTTCCTCATAATGAAAAAAATCAGGAACATAAATTTTTATCTAAGTATTGCTGTTGCTCTGTTCTGAAATTTTTACATAAAATACTTGCTTTATTTTTTTAAGAGAAATTTTTGCTATGGGGCTCATTGGAGAGATGGAGAGGGACAGAGAGAGAGAAAGTGAGAAATCACCCCTTGGGATGGCCATGCCACAATTCCTTCTCATCCACTCATACATGTACCTGGCATGAGTTTCAAGCCATTGGTGGGTCTGGGACTTGCGCCGCAGTCAGCCATATGGAAGTTCAGCATCTAAATCACTACACCACTTGTTAGACCCTTATCTTTTCTTTAATTTCTAGAGAATGTGAATTTTCTTTTTGAGCAGAAATTTTCAAGTCATTAAGATGTTTAGACTTTATTTTTTATATCTATTATTATTGAATTATGATTAGTGGCTATGACCTCTTAAATATTTACTTTAAAATATTTGTATGTTTTGCTTTGTAGAAATTTCTGTATATATGAGTTAACGTAATTCTTTCATTTTAGGAAGTATTATTCTATACATAGGTGGAATAAAATCTTTGAAATAAAACTTCAGTGGATAAATTTAAGGAGAGTCACTCTGGAGACTTGCCTGAATTAGTGTGTTGAAAAAATCAAGAGGAAGAAATAACTAAAAACTGAGAGCAAATACATATAGAGAAAAATATTATAGCAAAGACATTTAATTAAAATTCATCTTTTAATACTCTTTCTATAGAAATCCTTATACATGATCAAAATAAAGGCGTAAGCTAAGGAAGAACAAAAATTAAGGAAGTAAGATCCACCACAAACTGATCTGTAAATAAACTAATCCAGATTTAAATAGGTCACAAGAGTCAAAGAGAGACTTCTTTAAGAAGAACTTGATAGATCATTGGGTTTGAGTATCTTGAAAATAAATTTATATAAGTTCTGGAAAATTTGGGTATTAATGTTAAATATATAGAAAAGTAAAAAGAAAAAAGATAATTCTCAATTCTAGGGAAAATAATCATAGTAAACTGAGGGATTCAGCTATCAATAGTGTTTACATATTCAATATAAACAATGGACATTGATCTAAATATATACTGACCTATCATGATATGATATTAATACAATGATATTGGAAGAACAAAAGAATCCAAGTGTATTTATGTATGTGTGTATGTGTGTGAGAGAAAGACAAGAATGGTGGCCACTCTTGAAGGAGAAGTAACTGTAATATTCTGTAATAAATAATATCAGTAGATAATAATGCTTACAGATGAAAGTTAGTAAGAATATAAGACTGTAAGAATGCTATTTAGAGGTTGGGGTCAAATATTTAAAAGCAGCAGAAGAGAAAGCTTCCAGGGTTCTTCACCTCTGCCTCTGTTGGGCCTCTCGGTTCAGCTTCAGGGCTATAAAGCAGCCTCCCCAGCCAGGGCTCCCTACAGATCCCAGTGCTAGTCAGGTACACAAGTGTCTCCCTCTTATTCTACTCTGTCCCTTCTAACTTCTTTTTTTCTCTTAAAAAATCCCACCACTACCACAACCAACAAAATAGCTTTCTGCCCCGTTGTGCCTTTCTCTTATTAATCTATCTCTTCTTCCATTGCCTAGAACAGAAAACCTCCAGGGTTCTCCACCTCTGCCTCTGTTGGGTCTTTACAAGGCATGCAAGCACACCACATGGTTTTCCATTTTTAACTCAATTCCATTTTCCACGACTTGATTTTTATTTTTTTCCCTCTTTTTCTTGTAGTACCTTTCTTCTTTTTTCTTTGTTTTTCTTCCTCTATTTCATACTCTTTTTTCTTTCACCTCTCCACCCTGTTTTACTGCTCAGTATTTACCCACCTTCTAGAGACAACTAGTTGCATAGTAGCTAAATTCTGAACATAGTGGGTTTTAGAGAATTTTTTGGACCTCACTGTAGTGGTTGTATAAATAGTGAAATTCCTCTTCATAAATTTGATTGTAAAACTCCTTCTGTTTTTCCCGCACTGGAGAACACGTAGAAGGGAGAAAATAGCACTGGATTATTTCACAGTAAGGGCAACACATGAGCTCATAGTCACAAAATCCTCCAACAAGTTAGGCAGAAGTGAATGCATTACTAAATGGCTAAAATTGGAGAAGAGTCTCAAGGATGAGAAAATCAAGTAATACATCTCCAGCAAGGGAACACTGTAACTTGTCTCCAAGTAGGGAAAAATTAAAGGATATTACCAAAATGTCAGAAAAAGAATTTAGAATATGGTAATAAAATTCTATGAGATGCAAGAGAAAAGAGACATTGAGCTCCAAAAGATTAGGAAGTCCTTCCACAATATGAAAGAATTGGACGCCATAAAAAAGAATCAAACGGGACTGTTAGATATGAAGGCTATAATACAGGAAATTAAAACCTCCCTTGAAAGTATTAAAAGCAGGTTAGACCATGCAGAAGATTGAATTTTGGAAGTAGAATACAAAACTTCTAACCTAGAAAAAATTATCACAAATACTCAGAAAACACACAAGAAAACTGAGCATAATATACAAGAAATACTAGATACCATGAAATGCTCAAATATCTGAATAATTGGTATCCCAATGGGTGAAGAATCTAATAAAGGCATGAATAATCTATTCCACAAAATCCTGGAAGAAAAATTTCAAAGTCTAGAGAGGCATTCAAACATCCAGACCCAAGAAGTGCAAAGAACTTCAAGTAGAATCAATCCAAGAAGATCCTCTCCATGACACCTTATAGCTAGATTGACCAAATCGACAGACAAAGGCAAGATACTAAGATTGGCAAGAGAGAAACGTCAAATCACCTATAAAGGCTATCTCATCAGGCTAACACCGGATCTCTCATTGGATACAGTGCAAGCAAGGAAAGAATTGGAAAATATATACCAAGTGTTAAATGAAAAATGATTTTAGCCAAGAATACCTTACCTGGCAAGATTATCCTTCATATGGTAAAAGAAAATAAAATGTTCTTGGATAAACAAAACCTGATAGAATTTACCAACTCCAGACCAGCTTTTCAAGAAATTCTGAAAGGAGTACTGTACAAATAAAATTAAAGAGAGACAGACAGCAACAAGATAACAAAGAACAACCAAGAATATGGCCAACTTAATGTTAGGAACACGTCTGGAAATATCAATAATAACACTGAATGTTAATGGATTAAAATCTCTTATCAAGAGGCACAGACTGGTGGGCTGGATTAAGAATCAGAAACCCTCTATCTGCTGCCAACAAGAAATCCATTTCATGGAGAAAGACACACGTAGACTAAAAGTGAAGGGGTGGAAAAAGGTATTTCCATGCAAATGGAAACTGGAAAAGAGCAGGAGTCACTATACTGTTTCAGACAAAATAGGCTTTAAGACAAAAACTCTAAGAGGAGAAAAAAAAGGGCACTATATAGTAGTAAAAGGACTAATTCACCAAGAAGATGTAAGGTTTATAAATATCTATGCACCAAACTTAGGAGCACCCAAATATGTAAAGGAAATACTGTGAGATCTAAAAGGAGAGATAGACTGTAACACAATAATTGTTGGAAATCTCAACACCCCATTATCTCCATTAGACAGGTCAATGAGACCAAAAATAAGCAAAGACATACAGGACCTAAATGATACCATAAATCGGATGGACTTGATAGACATCTATAGAACTTTCCACTCCCAACCCACAAAAATATATATGTTTCTCAGCTCTGCATGGTACTTTCTCAAAGACTGACCATATGATAGGGCATGAAACCAATCTTTACAGATTCAAAGGCATAGAAACTATAACCAGCATCTTCTCCAACCATGATGAAATTAAATTTGATATTAATCTCAGGATAAACCTTTGAAAATACACAAATACATGGAAACTAAATAACTACTTCTGAATGTCTTCATGATTACTGAAGAGATTAAGACTGAAATAAAGAGATTCATGGAAACAAATGATAATGAGTATACAAGTTTCCATAATTTATGGGATATGGCAAGAACAGTCATATGGAGAAGTTCATAGCAATTAGTGCACACAAGAAAAAGATGGAAAGGTGGTAAAAGGACAACCTAACATCATGCCTCGGGGAATTGGAAAAACAACAACAAAAACATCCAAAAAATGCCAGGAGAAAAATAATAAAGATTCAAGCAGAAATAAGTGAAATAGAAAATAAGCAAATTATACAGAAAATAAATGAATGCAAAAGCTGGTTCTTTGAAAAGATAAACAAGATTGACACATCATTAGCTAGACTAATTATGAAGATTAGAGAAAGGAACCAGGTACATCAAATTTGCAATGAATCAGGCAACATTGTGACAGACATAACAGGAATACAAAACATCATTAGAGGATACTATGAGCGACTATACACCGACAAACAAGAAAATATGGATGAGATGGACAATTTCCTGGAGACATATAATCTACCAAGATTGACTCAAGAGGACATTGAAAGCCTGAATAGACCTATAACAAGCAATGAGATTGAATCAGTAATAAATAACCTCCCAACAAAGAAAAGTCCAGGTCCCGATGGCATCACTGCTGAATTTTACAAAACTCTTAAAGAGGAAACCCCCATTCAACTCACACTGTTTCTAGAGAACCAAAAAGAAGGAACCCTTCCAAATACATTCTATGAAATCTCTATTACCCTCATTCCCAAAATGGATAAGGATACAACAAAAAAGGAAAACTACAGACCTATAGCTCTGATGAATATAGATACAAAAATTCTCAACAAGATACTTGCTAACCTTAGTATTCAACAGCATGTAAAAAAGGTTATTCATCACAACCAGATAGGCTTTATTATAGGGATGCAAGATGGTTCAATATATGCAAAACAATAAATGTAATACATCATATTAACAGAAAGAAAGATAAAAACCATATAATCATTTCAATTGATGCGGAAAAAGCATTAGACAAAATACAACATTACTTTTTTCTTCTTCTTTTTTTTTCTTTTTGAGAGTATTTTTTGCTATAGAGTGCATACGCTCGCCAGACAGACAGAGACAGAAAGCAAGAAATCACCCCCCAGGGGGGATGGCCATGCTGCAATCCCTTCTCCTCTCCCAGTTTCTTTTCTCCTATTCAATATAGTACTGGAAGTCCTAGCCAATGCGATAAGACAAGAGAAGGAGATAAAAGGCATTTCAACAGCAAAAGAAGAGCTGAAATTATCTCTGTTTGCAGATGACAAGATTGTATACCTAGAAGACCCAATAGTATCCACAAAAAAACTTCTTAAAGTAATAAATGCATAAAGTAAAGTGGAAGGACACAAAATTAACTTACAAAAATCTGTAGCATTTCTATATACGAACAACAAGCAGACAGAGACAGGAACTAAAGAAAGTAATCTCATTTACCATAGCCACAAGAAGTATAAGATACTTAGGAATAAAACTAACCAAGAAAGTCAAAGATTTCTATAAGGAAAACTATAAAAACCTTAAAAAGGAAATCAAAAAGGACACAGAAAAGTGGAAGGACATCCAATGTTCCTGGACTGGGAGAATTACTATAATCACAATGGAAATCTCACCCAAATTAATCTACGTATTTACTGCAATCCTTATAAAATTACAAGAGACATTCTTCACAGATCTAGAAAAGACAGTCATAGAATATGTCTGGAATCATAAAAGACCACATATTGCCAAAGCCATTCTGTGCAAGAAGAGTGAAGTAGGGAGCATCTCACTTCCTGACCCCAAAATATATTACAAAGCTGTAATAAACCAAGCATGGTATTGGCACAAAAACAGACACAAGGACCAATGGAAGAGAGTAGAGACCCCAGAAATAAACTGCAAAACATACAGCCAACTCATCTTTGACAAAGGGTACCAAGTCATTCCAGTGGAAAAAGGAAAATCTCTTTAGCAAATGTGCTGGAAAAACTGGGTATGCACCTGCAGTAAGATGAATCTGAACCCCTATCTGTCACCATTAACAAAAATCAACTCAAAGTGGATGAAAGATCTAAACCTAAGGCTGCAAATGATAAAACTACTGGTGGAAAACACTGGAGAAACTCTAGGAGACATTGGGGTAGGCAAAGACTTTTTAAGCAAGACCCCAAAAGCACAGGCAATAACCCCCAAAATAGACAGGTGGGATTACATCAGATTAAGGTTCTGACAGCAAAGGGTACTGTAATTAGTGTGAATCAACAACCCTTGGAATGGGAGAGAAGTTTTGTTAACTGTGCCTCAGATAAGGGCCTGATAACCAGATTACACAGAGGACTCATGTGGCTTTCCCAGAAGAAAAAGATTAATCCAATTAAAAGATGGGGAAATGAGCTGGAAAACTAACTCCCTAAGGAAGACATATGAACAGACAAAAAGCATATGAAGAAATGATCAACCTCCCTCATCATGAGGGAGATGCAGAACCACAATGAGATACCACCTAATTCCAGTCAGAATGGCAAAGATTTAAAAAAAAAAAAGTTAAGTGCTGGAAGGGATGTGGTGAAATGGGAACACTCCTACACTGTTGGTGGGAATGTGAATTGGTCCAGCTGCTGTGTAGAACAATATGTAGGTTCCTCAAAGACCTTCAGATAGAACTATCATATGATCTAGCAATTCCACTCCTCAGGATCTACCCAAAGGATAGGAGAATGCTCAGGCAGAAAAGTGCTTGCACATCTATATTCATTGCAGCCTATTCACAATTGCTAAGAAGTGGAATCAACCCAGATGTCCACAAATGGATGAATGTATTGAAAAAGTGTGACACATATACTCCATGGAATACTACTCAGCCAGAAAAAACAAGTCCCTTGAATTTGATAGAAAGTGAATGAATAGGGAATATTTGTTGCTGAGTGAAGCAAGTCAGGCTATGAAAAAGAGACAATGTATATCTCCACTTAACATATACTAACTGTCCACACTCTATGGTAGAGACTGAAAGACTGGAGAACATACAAGCATTAGAAATTGTTATGGACATTAGAGACAAAGTGGAAAGCGAGTCGGAAGGGGAAGAGAGTAGGAAAGGAAATTTGAGGGAAAAAACAGAGGTAAGACACTTGTGGGACACAGATATGGTTTATTTGTTGATAAGGACAGGTATAAACATGTGCCCAGTGAGTTTTCAAAGCTGTTGGTTCTGAGACTTGTGTGCAGTAAGCCACATGGGATCCAACTGCCTTTACCACCAGGCCACAGAGCTAGCCTTGACCTTAGTATTTGTTATTGTGCATCGTTTTTTTTCTAACACACCCATTAGAATGCAAGCTCATGATAAATGGGATCTTGTCAGTGTTTACTGCTCTTAGAACTATAAGTTCTAAGAAAAGTACCTGTCACTTAGTTGGCCCTTAGTAGATCTTTGTTAAATCAGTGAAGGAAGGAAAGACAGAAATAATCGATGAAATCTCTAAGGAAAAGCATATCAAGTGAGAATAAGATGTGAACTAATATTTTACTACATTTACTTTATAGATAGAAGGCAGTAAAATCTCCAGGGAAGGAAGTGAGAACTGTTCAAAAGAAGTGTGAACAGAATGGGAGTGTAAAGGGAGGAAGAAGAGGTAATTACTTTTTCCCAAGACATTAGAACTTGAGCAGGAGTTAGGACCAGCAGATGGTATAATGGTTACATCATTGGACTCCCACATAGTTGACCACTGTTTGAGTCCTGGTGGCTTAAAACTGACGCCAGGTGTGTGTGAGTTCTTGCCCAAAATCCCAAGAGGAGAACGAAGGAGAAAGGATTGTGGTGTGGCCATCCTGTCTGGGGGCTGATTTCTCACTTTCCATCTCTCTGGCAAATGCATGTGTCCTATAGCAAAAATCTCTCTCTCTGGAAGAAAAAGTTGAGCAGGAGTAACTTAATTTGGCATTTTGGTAATTTGGAGGAAACTGGTACCAAGCTACAAACCTGGGAAAACGCAGATCTCATGGATTGTGCCATAAATTGGAGAAGAGAACTATGACTGCAGGTAAAGTCCCAAGAAAGTTGGCAGTGAAAGGAAGAAGAAATTAGGGCATGTCACTGAGATTTTCAGAAACAGGACTTATGGAGGACCCTTCTTCCCCACTAAGACAAAATAGATTTGTTGTGTCATTATGTAGGGAGAAACTAGTGGAGAGGAAAAGGAGGAAGACTGAAGGAGATGGTTAGTGAATTAAAATCTCTGAATTTAACTGGGAAGGGCTGAGCTCAATCTTAGAAAAGGCAATAGGAAGGGAAGAAGAATGGATAGGATGTAGAAAATCTGATATGAATGATAACACACAGGACTTCACATCAGATTTTGCTTGGTGAAATAGGTGTTCAGGTTATCTAGGAGTGCATGTGCGCAGAGCTCTGTGAGAATTGCATTGTGAAATAAGGCCATGTCCCAAGGGTTGGTTCTCTGCTGCTTTCACTTTTTTTTTTTTTTGAGAGTTTTTTTGCTATAGGGCACGTGTGCTTGCCAGACAGAGAGAGACAGAAAGTGAGAAATCACCCCCCCCCAAGGGGGAATGGTCATGCCACAGTCCCTTCTCCTCCATTCTCCTCTCGGGATCTTGGGCAAGCACGCACACGCACTCAGCGTGAGTTTTAAGCCACCGGGTCCGGGACACAAACCGCGGTCAACTACATGGGAGTCCAGCAACATAGCCATTATGCTAACTGCTGGTTCCCTGCTTTCACTTCTTTATCTCCTTCTTGACTCCTGGTGTGTGGCCATGCTCTCTAGAAGTGCCTTCCTAGAGAAGTCTGATGGGATGGAGTGCTTTAGACTTTCTTGTTTAAATTCAGCTAGCAGACTTAGTTGAGGGTTAAATGTTTTCTCTCTTACAGGGAAATCAGGTTCCAAAGAAATAACTAGGTGTCCTCTGATTCCCCAGAATTGATAGAAATGTTAGGTTGAGAAATATGTGGTCTGTGTCTCCTGGTCACAGCAAAGAATAGAAGAAGAAGAAGAAGAAGAAGAAGAAGAACAACAACAACAACAACAACAACAAAAACAAACATGTGGAGCACGAGACCTATGGAGGGAGATGGAGATACAGTCCATAGATGGAATGGGGCCATTGCCAAGTGAGGCAAGCAGCCTGGTCTTCTTCCCCTCCAGGGTTCCATTTTATCCTGTTTTAGACCCATTGTCCATTTTAAATATGTGCCCTAGGGCCAACAGTTGGCATGGAGGTTAAGGCACTGGATTTTCAAATGACTGACCAAGGTCTGAGTCTTGGACTTGGTGGCTTGAAAATCTCTCTGGGTAGGTGTGCATGCATGCCCAAAATTCCAAGAGGAGGATGGAGGAGAAGATATTGGCATGGCAATACTCCTTGGGGGATTATTACTCACTTTCTCTCTCTCTGTCCCTCTCTGCTGCTCTCTTATGGGTGTGCACGCCCTATAGTAAAAATCTAGAAAAAGTGTTTTTGGGACCAGCAGTTAACGTAATGTCTATGTCGCTGGACTCCCACGTAGTCGACTGCGGTTCAAGTCCTGGACCCCGTGGCTTAAATTCATGCCAGGCGCGTGTGCATGTGTGCTCAAGATCCCAAGAGGAGAATGGAGGAGAAGGGATTGCGGCATGGCCGTTCCCCCTTGGGGGGGGGTGTGATTTCTTGCTTTCTATCTCTCTGTCTATCTTTCTGGCGAGCTCACATGCCCTCTAACGAAAACCTCTCAAAAAAAAAAAGGGCTTTTAGAAGACTTTTGTTCTGTTAATTTTTTTTTTTTTTAAATTTTTAGCTTGTTTCTCATTCTTGTGTCCTGTAGGTCTCATGGCACAGGAGTTATTTGAAGTTAGATGGTTGTCATACAGTAGGAGACAGACACCCTATGAATATAGTTCACCCTATGAATATAGGCCCAAAATAGAATTATGAAATGGCTAAGTTTTAAGACAGAGACAAAGCAGCTTGGCTGCTTGCTTGGGAGAAACAACTTGCAGCAGTGGCTCCTAGGCACCATGACCTAGACCCAAAATAAAGGCTTTTTTCCAGGTCCCAACATATTCCAGGAAGAAATAAGATAATGGTTTCTATGGCCCAAAGTTTCTAGACAAAATAATTTCCTGACCTTTGTACTCACTCTAAAATTATTGGGAGAAGCATAACTGGACCTATCCAGCATGTGTACTGCCCCCACATCCTCACCATGAAGGGAATGCATGTGCAAGAGAATGAGCCCAGAGAAAGCCCCTCCTAACTCAGATAAAAACCCTCCACCTCAGTTTCTCCTCCGTAACCCATTTATCAGGGATCTGTTCCCTGCCTAGGAGCTCTGCTCTTCCGCCCCCCCCCCTTTTTTTAGAGAGAAATTTTTGCTATATGATGCATATGCTCACTAGAGATACAGAGAGACAGAAAGTGAGAAATTATCCTCCAAGGGGTATGGCCAAGCCACAATCCCTTCTCCTCCATTCTCCTCTTGGGATTTTGGGTGCCTGCCGTGAGTTTTAAGTTGCAGGGTCCGAGATTCAAATAGCAGTTGACCACGTGGGAGTCCAGTGATGTAACAATTACAATCATCTGCTGGCCCCCCTTATCCGTCTTAGTAAGTTCTACTTGCTGTCCCCCTCTGTGTCCACATCTCTAATTTTCATGAGTGTAAGACAAGAACCTGTGTCCCATTGCAAGGGCTGGGCCTTATCACCCCTGCACTCCTGTGTCCTTTGTGTCAGTAATAGATGGTCATATAGTCCCTCAAGATTTCTTTGTGCTCCAGGCTAGTTTCCTGAGGTATACATGCCTAACCAAGCCTATGATCCCTAACAACTCCATAACGTAGAGATTATAATGTAACACAAATTTAACTGTTTGTGACTCCCACTTATGCAAATAATCTGTGAAATTCTAATAATACAAGTTTTAGGTTCATTTGTACCTCAACAATGCTCTTTGTCAAATAGATAAAATGTATTTATGCTGAATGTTTCCTCTTAGTTGGTGCTCTTAAGAGCTGATGACTGTCTATTGATACTTTGTTTTAGATTATCATATGATAATTAAGAATCTATGAATTATATGCTAATGATAAATTCTGTTAGGATAACTTCTTTCTTTTCTTTTCTTTTTTCTTTTCTTTTCTTTTCTTTTCTTTTCTTTTCTTT
>NW_006159844.1:1353412-1371813 GCF_000334495.1 Tupaia belangeri chinensis | reverse complement strand
CCCTTTCTTTCTTTCTTTCTTTCTTTCTTTCTTTCTTTCTTTCTTTCTTTCTTTCTTTCTTTCTTTCTCTTTTTCTTTCCTTCCTTCCTTCCTTCCTTCCTTCCTTCCTTCCTTCCTTCCTTCCTTCCTTCCTTCCTTCTTCCTTTTTTTATTTTCCTATAGAGCATGTCCACTCTCTAAAGACAGAGGGAGAGACAAAAAATGAGAAATCGCCCTCAAGAGGGATGGTTATGCCACAATCCCTTCTCTTCCATTCTCCTCTTGGGATTTTGGGCATGCACACATGCCCAGTTTTTCAAGCTGCTGGGTCTGGGACTCGAACCTCACAGATGGCCATGTGGGACCCAGCCACCTTAATCATCATCCCAGCAACTGACTCCATATTTTTTCTCTATTCTGATTTTATGTATATGAAATTTGTAAAACTTTGTTTAATTAGGCAAGATAAAAATCACCACCACATATGCAAGGAAGTATATAACGTGTGCATCAGAAATTAAAATATTTAAAATTTTGTTATTAATAAAAGTTTGCATTAAATGATGGTTACTTTGCCTGTGCTTTTTGATAGTCATTTAATTATTCATTTATTATCTACTTATTAGCTTCAATGTGCAGGTTCTGTTTCAGGTGCTGGGAATATAAATGCAGAAAAGACAGAGTCCCTGAATTTTAAGGAGTTTATGGTTTAGTAAAGGGAGTAAATGTAATAATAAGAAAATAGAATAGTATATGGTACAAGTGCTCTCTCTCTCTCTCTCTCTCTCTCTCTCTCTCTGTCTCTCTGCCTCTCTGTATATATATATATAGGATATATATATATCCTATATAATCCTATATATAGGATAGAGTAGGGCCCAAAGGAGGAACTGGTCAGATCCACCTAAGAATGGGAAACCATTGTCAAGAATGGCTGAAATGGTTGCTGAATCTGGAAGGCAAAAAGTTGCTTTCTCTGAGATTACCATTAGCTGAGAAAGTCATTGTATTCAAAGAACTCATCTTATGCAACTTGTGTTCCCACACAAAAGAAGACAAAAGACCCTTTAAAGCTTTCAAAATATCTTAATTTTAAAACTTAAAAGATATTTTTATTTTTTACAATACCAGTAGGTGGCAATGTTACCCCATGTAAAAAGACTGACCACTTAAAATGATTCTCCTGAATTTCCAAACCTGGCAATGATGGTGGTTAAAAATGGATGAGAACAAGTGGTTTTGCATTTTTTTTCCTCTGCAAGCCAGATTTTCCTTGAATAAGCTAATGTCTGATCCCTCCTCCGTTCCTCATTCATACTTAGCCCTGGAGATCTACATAAAATTGACCTGGACGCCTCCTATTCCAATGCCTGTGGAAGCTTGAAGCCTTTCTCAAGATTTCTGCACCACATTGACCCAGAAACAAAACTGAGCTCCCTGCTTGATGTCCACTAAAAGCCCATTCACATAAAACATTCATGAGCTTAAGTGCCTTTAGCGAAGATTTAGGGAATGGATAGCAGCAGAATTTACACTGTGGTGTTGAAATGACTTCTAATGGATGAGGCCACCTCTCTGGTCTCAGAATGTCCTTTGGCCTCCTACCACCATGGAATTTTACTGAATTATCTTGTTTCAGTCCTTATCTAGTTGACTCTTCTTTCTTCATGCTTAGCTCTGGAACTTCAAATTTTCTCCCTTATCCACTCCCTTATCCATTCCTCACTTCACATTTCCCTACTCCCTATTCCCCTCTTTTTCTTTAAACAATTAAAAAAAAATTATTCATCCATTTATTTTAATTTGACCAGAGAGAGAGAGAGAGAGAGACAGAGAAAGAGGGAAAGTGAGAAGGCAAGCCACATGGTAGGGGACTCGAACCATGATTGGCTACATGGGAATGTCAGTACCTTAACCACCATGCCACCTGCTGGTCCTCCTTCTCCTCATTTTCTCCTCCCGTCCTCTTCTTCCTCAGGTGAGACCCTTCACTTAGAATACACTTTATCCCTGCAGAAGGCAGCCATACCAGTTGATTAAAACAAAAAGCAAGACAATCTGTTTCCAATGTAATAAAAAATACTTAAAAGAATACTTTACAGATTTTTTCATTTTATCTCAAATTACAGTTTTCAGCTGGTGGTTGCAGATTTTTCCTAAGCAGGATGCTATGAGTTTGCTAATGTTCCCTATTCTCATCCATCTTCCATGTACCTCAAAAATAAACCCCTTGCCTTGTTACTGTTGATGTTGTTTTTTGTTTTTTTTTTTCCTCTTGTCTCCATGTGTCCCAGGATTAGTGTCAATTTGCATATTGTACAAGTCCCCTCCAACCTTTTTAATGATAATGCCAATATAAGAAAAAGAAATTATTTAAGAAATCTGTCACCTAGTTTCTACTATTGTTAAGTGTGTTATATTTACCTTATTATCTGTCTATCCATTCATCTCTCTATCCTTCATTCATCCATTCTTATATTTTTCCTTTTTATTAATTTTCTACATTCATTCACTGTATATCATTACAGCATAAAAAAGGAATTTTCCCATCCAGAATACACTGTATCTTGGCTCAATTAAAGATATTACCATACATATTATCTTCACCAGATAATTTTCCATTTTGTGTTTCTCAAAAGTTTTCTTTCTTTCTTTTTCCCCCCGTGATTCCCAATCTCTCACCCACTGCCATTTCCCACTCTTCTCCCATACTGTTGCTGGTATTCATAGTTGTTCTCCATGCTTTTATACTGTCCAATATTTCAGTATTCCACCATAAAATGCAGGCATTCAGTATATATTAAGCAGGACATACAATGCCTCTTTTTGATAGTCTGGCTTGCTTCACTTAGCAGTAAATCTTTCATATTTGTTCACTTTCTATCTAATGCTATGGTCTCATTGCTTTTTATGGTTGAGTAGTATTCTGTAGTGTATATGTGCCACATGTTTTCAGTCCATTTATCCTCTCTTGGACATTTAGGTTGGTTCCATGTCTTAGCAATTGTGAATAATTGTGGAGAAAAACTCTCCTACACTATTGGTGGGAATATAAATTAGTATAGCTACTGCGGAGGATAGCATGGAGATTACTCATTCTTATTTTTTGATGTGTTTCAAAGTGTAAGTTGTAGTCATTGATATACTTTATTCCTATACATTTTAGCGTGCGCATAATGAACTGTTTAATATTTGTTTTTGGTTTCTTTTTATTCCCTTTTTTTTTTGGAGAGGTTTTTGCTATAGGGCGTGTGCACTCGCCAGACAGACAGAGAGAGACATAGAGACAGAAAGCGAGAAATCACCCCCCCAGGGGGGATGGTCACGCTGCAATCCCTTCTCCTCCACTCTCCTCTCGGGATCTTGGGCACGCATGCACACACGCCCGGCGTGAGTTCTAAGCCACCGGGTCCAGGATGCGAACCGTGGTCGACTACGTGGGAGTCCAGCGACATAGCCATTATGCTAACTGCTGGTTCCCTTTTTATTCCCTTTTTTGACCCCAAATTTACATACAATAAACTCCAATTCTTTTATTTAATTAATTTTTATTTATTATTATTTTTAAAAATTTGCTGTAGGGCATGTACACTCACCAGAAGGAGATGAGAGAGTGAGAGAGAGAGTGAGAGAGAAAGTGAGAAAGCAAGCCTCTAGGTCTGGGACTTGAACTGTGGTTAGCCAGAAGGGAGTACAGCAACTTAACTACTGCACCACCTGTTGGCCCCTAAAATCCAATTCTTAAGTGTACCATTAGAAAAGTTTTGAATTAAGCATATGCCTGGGTTGCCAAAATGTTTATCAAGATATAGAAAATGTCAACCAACAGTGGATTTATTTTGTTGTTGGTTTTTCTACACACTAAATTCTAGCCTTTTCTAGGTCTGAGTAAAGTATTTGGGGGAAATTATTTATAGTAAAAGAGATTTTAGGTGGGTTTTGTTTAATAGGTACAGAAACACATCTCAGATTAAGGTCTGCATCTCCGCATTTTGTTGTTGTTCCAGTTTGATCTCAGTGACATTACGAGTAAGCAGAAACACTCAAGTGAAATGGCCAGTGCCTCAGAGTTAAGAGCAGGAACTAGGTCTTTTTTCTTTTTTTTTTTTTGATGTATATATCAGCTACCTAGAATGCTTTATATTTTTTGGTACTCAATAAATATTTGTTACTGCCAGACAATCTGCCACAAAAATTTACTGGGTCTATTTTACAGCTCTTGTTTGTTCACCTAGAAAATAATTGTGGGATCATAGAAGTCAAAGCCATGAAGAGCAGCATACAGGTTTCTTAGCTGTTCATCATTCATTACTTGAAGTAGGGTTAAAGGTAGAGGATATGATAGTGAGAGCTGCTCAAGGGCATAAAGGTAAAGTAAGGAAAAAGAGCCATTAAATCCAGACAGAATGAAATCAAGATCTCAGCAGAAAAGATACCTGAGTTTCATCATGCTCCCTATCAGAGCTCAGACCCAGTGCTTGGCCTTTGCAGGGTCTGTGGATGCATGCAAATGAGTAGTTTCTAGTTTTAGAAAATGGTTATGTAGAAAAGTCATGGTATCTGCTTATATAAATATATTGCAAAGCAATATATTATAAAGCAATGACATGTTATTTTACTAAACTAAGTTGCAGTTAAGAAATTTATATATAATTTTAATTACTACACCAAAATTTATTTTCTTTTAATTGCCATAGGGCATGTGTATTCAGAGAGAGAGAGAGAGAGAGAGAACACCCCCTAATGGGGTGTAGTCATGCCAAAATCCCTTTTTCACCATTTCTCCATTCTGTCAGGATTTGGGGCATGCAGGCATACATGTCTAGTTTTTTTTTTTTCCCTTCTAGCAGCCGGGGCTGGGATTTGAACCATAGTGGGCCATGTGTGATCTGGCTCCCAATACACGACACTTAACCACCATGCTACAGGGGCAGCCTTACATCAGACTTCAATACCATAAATACTCACTGAAACCCATTACAAACCATTGCATGCCATTTCTTATGAGTGTAATTACCATCTACAATAACTTCAAGTCAATTATGCACAATGAAATCTGTCTCTGAATTGCCATCTTGATCACAAATCTTCTTTCCAGGTGGAAATTTTCTCTAGGAGAAATAGTAACAATAGTTTTTTGGCTAGTGTTCAGTTGTGGAGAAGAGAACTCATTCCAACTAGTTTGAGCAGAAAGATTCATCGCAGAATATTAAATGGCTTATAGATTGTAGGTTGAGGTTCCAGGAATGGTTCCCAAAGCCACACTGGCTGTCAAGGGATCATGCCTTTGCGAAAATCAGGAGGCTGTGGTATCATAAAGATAGCAACACAACTGTCAGCTCCAAAGTCTCTACTATATGCAGAAAAATAGCCTACCAACTTAGGAAGTTGTCCCAGACCGTAACACTGCAGTTCTAGCCACACCAGCAACAATGGATGCCAAAGCCAAGTTTAATATTTGATTGTAGGGATTTAAATAAACTTTTGCACCCTAGGCATAAGGGTTAGGGAATAGTCTTCAGCTTTCTAGCCTCAACTTATTAGGAGTTAGAATGTATGTTGAGTGAACAGTGGCTACTAGAAATAGCTAACATTTTTTAAGAACTTGTAGATGAGGGGACTGGCAGATGGCATGGCAGTTAAGGGTATTAGACTCTCACATGACTGACTGTGGTTGGAATCCTGGACCTGCTGACTTGTGTTATCACTTTATTTCTTCCTCTCTCTCTCATCAAATTAAAATAAATAAATAAATTAATTAATAAATAAAGTTAAACAAAATAATTATTTTTAAAAAAAGAACTTATAGGTGAGTCATGATGGTTGTTTCTTTACATGTGTCATCTCATTTAAGTTTTATAACTACTCAATTACTTAGGTAGTTAGATTCTATTGGTTAGGGGTTATTATCATAGTCATTTTTACAGATGAAGAATCTGTTGCTAAGGGAAAGTTATTTCCTAAAGGTAAGGTCAGAGGAGACTTTTGAGAGAAAGTTTAATAGAATCAAGGGTATGAGATTGGAGACAGAGTATAATTTATTTTCCACATGCTTGGTCAATGTTCTCTTGATTAAGTTACAAAAACATAATTAAAAGAAAGGGACTGATCAACTGGTAAAGTGGCTAGAGTCAGGTTTACTGAAGTAAGCCTTGAGGTGAGTGAAATTATTAGAGAATTTAGGTGGAGTAAAGTTTTGGGAGTTTAAGATTTCAGAAATGTAGCAATTCTGGACTGGCCTCTTAGCACAGTGTTTAAGAGAGCTGGACGCCATATGGCCAACTATGACTCACATCCCAGACCTGATAGCCTAAAAAACATGCAGTACTTGTGTGTATGTATGTGTAAAGTCTTGACAGAAAGGAGGAATGGGAAAAAAGGTTGTGGTGTGACCATACCTCATTTGGGAGTGCTCTTTCTCTCTCTCTCTTTTTCCCTGGTGAGTGTATGTGCCGTCTGGCGATGAAATAATAATAAAAAAAGTGTAGTAGTTTTGAGGGATGACAAAAGTTTTGGGTATAGTCCTGAGACAGGAGTGGTTCACTGGGGAAAAGGCTACGTTTGTTGTAGAGGTCTAGGTCAGACAACTATGCAGTTAGTACTTAGTGTCTCTTCATGTGTATGATTAAACATGAGTTGGGGTATAAAGAAAGATCCTGAGTCAGATGTTTAAAGAATTAATGAATGTGTGGGACCAGCAGATGGCATAATGGTTATGTCTCAGAACTCCCACATTGTCAACCATGGCTTGAGTCTTGGATCTGGTGACTTAAACCTCACACTGGATGCATGTGTGCCCAAGGTCTTGAGAGGAGAATGGAGGAGAAGGGATGGTGTGTGACCACCCTCCTGGAGGGTGATTTTCTTGCTTTCTTGCTTTCTGTCTCTCCGGTGGATGCATGTACCTGGTAGGAAATATCTCTCTCTGGAAAAAAATAAAAGAAGAAGAATGAATGTGAAGGAGTGATTTGGAGATTGGTAATGAGAATGATTAGGATGAGAAGAAAACAGTGGTTATGTGTAATGGTGTAAGCTTCAAAGGAGAGAGCATTGAAAAAAACTTCTGGAAGTGGCAGTGTGAAGGGGAGAGCAACCAGAATTCCTTCCCTCTCTAGCTACATGAACCCAAAGGTGAGAGGTAACTTGTTTACTTTTTCTCAGGGTCTCTGTCCTTTCACTTCTCTGAGTAAATTACCCTTGTTTGTTAGAACTATTGTGTGCTCAGAATAGCAATTTCTCTATTGGTTTCTCTCTTTTCTGAGAAGTGAAATTTTGAACACAGAAATCTAGGAATACTTCATATTTCATAATATCTGCTTTCTGAGGATTAAAGGAGATTGTGTATTTAAGAGTTTTGTAAAGAGAGTGAAGTGCTCCAAATATATTTACTCTTATTAATCACATTAAAAATAGGGTGAAAACTGGAACTCCCATTAATTTTCTATAAGTGATGTCACTTAGTGACATATTATAGATAAATAAAATTTTAATTAAAAAGTAAAAAACCAATATTGATGTTTCAGTTACTAAGTTTTTAACTTCATCTATTCTTGGTCCTGTGATGCTGGGCCTGGGACTCTGCAGAGCCCATTTTGACTTTATCAGTTGCTTCTTGTTAGGCTCTGGGAGACTGGGGAACTAGAGCAGAAAGAAGGGACTTGATCATTTTTGTGAGCTGCTGCCTTTCTTTCTTCCTTTTCTATTCCTGTGAACATAAGTTCAGCAACACCTTTTCTTTTTCTTTTTTTTTTTTAAAGAGATTTTTGCTATAGGGCATATGTGCTTATGGGAAAGACAGACAGAAAGTGATAAGTTCTTCCCCCAGTCCCCCTACCCCCCGGGGAGGGGGGAAGATGGTCACGCCACAATCTCCTCTCTTCCATTTTCCTCCTGGGGTCCTGGGCATGCATGCACTCCTGTCATGAGTGAATTTAAGTCACTGGGTTCAGGACTCCAACTGTGGCCAGCTACGTGGGAGTCCAGTGATGTAACCATTATACCATCTGCTGGCCCCTCAGCAACACCTTTTCACCAAACAACTTCTGTTTTCTCTTATAGCTTTTATGAAGCCAGTTTTCCAATATTTGCACAAAAAGATTTACCATGTGTGGTCCCCTCTTGCCCCTAACACAAGCACCAGGAGAGCAGCATTCCTTCCTCAGAGGTTTGGGCCACCTGGATTCCCTTCTTCATAATTCTCTTTTTTTTTCTATTTTGTTTTATAATTTCTTACTTACATTTAATCATTATACATCTTTGTGGGACACAATATGGATTTTGAAAGCATGTATGTAGGGTGTAGCAATCAAATCAAGGATAATTAATACCATATTCATTGTTTTCAACAAAGAACACCACATTTGAGAGATATATGTATAATCACACATATAATTATACATGTAATATATGCATTTATATATAGTACATGTAATATACATGCATATATACATATGTATAATATATAAAATATATATATAATATTATATACATAATATATATTTTATATATATACAATATGTATATATGTATAAAATTGGCAATGTTTGAGTTTTTCATTTAGTAGTGGTATGTTGTTCCATAACCATTTGCCTAATCCACCTGCCTTCCTGTGTCTATTTAATGCTTTTTTCTCCAGTCACTTCTTATCCATATCACATCCTCGCCATGCAGTCTCTGGTATTTACAGTTGTCCTCTCTATTTTTATATCTTCAAATCTTTCTATTTCTGCCACAGAGTACAGACATTTGGTGTATACTGAGTGAGAACATACAGTGTTTGTCTTTCAGATTTTTGAATATTTCTTTTTATTTACTCCTTGCCCATATAGTTTCTGCTGGGAATCCTGAGGTTAGTCTGATGGGATATCCTTTATAAGTAACTTGATGCTTCTCTTTTGCCACGTTTAGAATATTACCTTTGTCTTTGACTTTTGCAATTTCTCCCGTGATGTGCCTTGGAAAGATATTCTTACATTAATTTTATTTGTTGTACTTTGTATTTTCTAGATCTGAATGTTTATATGTCTCTCTAGAGTTGGAAAGTTCTCAAATAGTATTTCGTTAAAGAGATTTTCTATGCCTTTACCCGTCTCTTCATTTTCTGGAATAACCAGAAATTTCTCTTAATGGTATCTAAATTTTCCTTATGTTATCCTCTTTTTTTTTTTTTTTTCTTTTTCTTAGGTTGCTGTAAGGCACATACACTCACTGGAGAGAGACAGAGAGAGAGAGAGGGCTAGTGAGAGGGCTAGCGAGAGGGAACATGAGAAATCACCCCCTGGGAGGTATGGGGGTGCCGACCCCTATACTCATTTTTAATGGCTTGGACTTGGGACTAAATAGGAGATTTTGTTTTCAAGGTTGCAAATTCTTAATTTTGCATGACTACTCTGTTACTGCTTTTGAGAGAAATTTTTATTTCATATATTGTCGCTTTGTCTCCAGAAGTTCTGTTTGATTCTTTTTTAGGGCACCTTCTCTTTATAGAACTTTTTTTCACATCATAAAATGTCTTTCTCATCTCCTAAAATTGGTTCTCTGTTTTCTCTTGTATCTGACTGAGTTTTGTTATGATTAATATTCTGAATTCTGTTTTCAACATTTCAGTGATTTTTCTGTACGTTATACATTGTTGGTGAGGAATTACTGAGTTCCTTTGGGAGAGAGCTATTTCTTTTTTGTCTCTTCTTCCTTGTCTATAGGGCATGTGTGCTCACTGGAGAGAGAGAGAGAGAGAGAGAGAGAGAGAGGAAGTACGCTCTCCAGAATGGTGACCATACTACAATTCTTTCTCTTTCATCCTCTTCTTGAGATTTTAGGCAAACAAATACACATACATGTCCAATGTGTTTTTCAAGCTGCCAGGTCCAGGATTCAAACAACACAGTTGGCTATGTGGAATCCAGCTACCTTAACCACTATGCCACTGATGGCCTCATCCACTTTTTTTTTTTTTTCATATTTCCTATCAACGTGGGGGTTTTTGGGCATCTGGTTGAATACTCACTACTTCCTGATTTATGGAGTAGACTCTAATGCCTGGTGGGCCAGTGAAGTCTCAGGACCCAGATGTGATCCTGGAAAGGGCAGTCCAGAGTAGGCCAGAAACCAGATTTCCCTTTTCAGATCCAAGCCAGGCTTGGATATCTGTTTTTAATTTTTGGGACCAGATTAGCCCATGAAACCTGAATGTAGCCCTGGCTAGTCTGTTTAGGAGCTGGAGGCAAACCTTCTTGTGTGACCCAAGGAGAGGTCCTGTGTAGCCTATGTGAAATGCCCATGGTGGGGACCCTCAAGATGCAGATGTGGCTCTATGAAGATGATATGGGAGATGTAGAAGGCAGGCCAGATCCAAGTAGGGCTTGTGTACCTACTTGTAATTTTGGGTAGGAGTCAACTATAAACTTCCAAATGTGGTCCTGGCAAGGTAGTCCTGGAATAGCTAGAGTCTGGCTATGCCTTTCACATTCAAGCAGGGTTTGGGTACCTGCCTGCAACTACCAGGAATGAAGCACTCGCCAAACCCAAGAACAGCTCTGTCAAATGTGTACAGTGGCAAACTTATCTGTGAGATCAAAGAAGCAAGTCCTGTGTAGCTTGCATGAAATTGTCAGATATAAGGTGATTCTTTTTTTTTTTTTTTTGAGAGTTTTTTGCTATAGGGCACGTGCACTCGCCAGAAAGACAAAAGAGAGAGACAGAGAGATAGAAATCAAGAAATCACCCTACAGGGGGGATGGCCACGCTACAATCCCTTCTCCTCCATTCTCCTCCCGTGATCTTGGGCATGCACGCACACATGCCCAGTGTGAGTTTAAGCCACTGGGTCCAGGACTCAAACCACGGTCGACTACGTGGGAGTCCAGTGACATAGCCATTACGCAAACTGCTGGTCCCAGATATAAGGTGATTCTTGAGGCCAGAATGTGGCCCTTTGATGGCAGTCAGGGAGAGGAGGGGACATGCCCAGTCTTTTTGGCCCATGAAGACTATTGAACCTTTCTGTTCTTTCTGGGGACAGTTTGATTCCTAAGGCCTAGATATGTCCTTCACAATGTTGATCCAGGAGGTGCTGGATGACTGCTGTGCTTTGCAGACCTAAGAAGGGTTTATCTACCTGTCTATAATTTCTGGTGATGAGAGAGGGTGTCAAATTTGGGTGCAGCCCTGGCAAGTTCATTTAAGAAAGCAGTAGGCAAGCCTATTCGACAAGCAGGTTGTTTGTGGGCTGTGTGAAACACCCGAGAAGTCCTGAATGTGGCCCTAGGAAGGTTGGTCAAGACAGTCCCAAGCCAAGTCTCCTTGTCTGACCTTCACTAGAGACTGTGACATAAATCCCTGGTATTCAAGGAGGTCAATCCTATTTGAGCAGAATTGCACTAGGAATTAGGTGGCTGGATCATGCACTGCAGGAACAGGAGATGGTCTGGAGCAGTGCCCAGTCTTACCTCTCTGACTTAGAGTGGGGCTTTCTGGTACCGTCTTCTCTATCAGGTACTCCTCCCCTTTCCTTTGCCTACACTTGCAGTCCACTGAAGTCCAGAGAAGCTGCACTGTAGTGGCCTCAACTGAGGTAACCACTCCCCTCAATTTGTGTTGGGTGGTAGAGGAGATCTCATACTCCACTCAATGGTGAAAGAGGTTGGATGTACAGATCTTGGTTTGGGGAAGCTGGTAGGCTTTAGTTGTGGGAGTTCACCCTATTTTCCCCCAATCGTAGGGGTTTCTTCTTTGTGTCATGTCTTCTGCTTCCTCCAGGCTGTGGAGATGCCAGATTGCCTGGTTCCCATCACAATCCAAGATCCCTTCACTGGTCAGCTCCCAAAATGGCCCTTATCTCTATGGACTTGGGGTGCTATTGGGATGGGAGTTCCAAAATGTTTTCTGAAGTGGAATATTGGTGTATTTCCCTGTGATAGTGTTAGCTCCATATCTGTTCCAATGTTCTCCTGATGACTGGGAGTTTTGGAGTCTGAGGTGTGAGTGTGAAATTGGAGTTCTGGAGGAGAGGTCCTTTTGCTTTGCTCTACCTTGTGGTGGGGAAGTCTTGGGAGTCTTACTGAGTTTAGGGGATTGATTCTCTCTTTATGTTTTGGTAGAGATTCTGTGTTCCAAGGTCTCTTGCAGTCTTGTGCTAAGTCAGTCTCACCACACTCCTCTGCTGGAAATATAGGCATGTATTGAAAAATTTTAGTCTTTCTTCCCAGAAAGTTGCCACAGTGAGTGTTTCTAGTTGGCTTTCTTGCCTTGAATTCCCCCTTCTTCCACATTCCTAAGTTTTAACAACCTCTTCCCTTATTCCCCAATTCTAGGGGTGGTAGCTAATTCCTGCTACTGCTATCTATATACTATCTTAAGAGTTCTCTTAGTTCTCTTTGTATTAAATTATCTGTATCTAAGTGGTTGGTGTGGTTTCTTTCTCCTTATTGGACCCAGACTAACAGATTTTTTCTCCTGTTATTTTTTTTTCTTTTAAATTATGTATATTCAATGACAGTGTTATGATTCTAATTGAAGAACAACAGAATATTGAAAAGCAAAAAATAGAAGAAATAAAAATTGATTTTTGAACCAAACATGTACTACCTCAAATTAAAGTGAATCACTGGGACACACAGGCATGGAGCACACATGCTTCATGTGAAATCATCGTATATTAGAATTCAAAGAAGAGTCATAGCACATATGCTTCATTTCTGTTGTTTTTTCTTAAGTTACATAAGCTTTGGAAAACTCTTCTTTAATTTTTTTTGGTAGCACATCTTTTCTAAATAATTCTCACTTCTCATATCCAAAAATATAAGAAGCAGTTTGCTAGAACTCATGCAAACATGGTTCTCTAAGGCCATGAACTGATTAGCTAAGTTGCATTTTTTCATTCAAGTAAAAAGCCCTTTTAGAACAAGGGGTCTGAAAAGGAAACCACATCATCTTCAATTCCTGGGGCTGTATACTTGTTAGGACTCTGTCATTTGGAAAACAAAAAGGTAGAATGTTCATTTGAAGCATTAGCAAAATGATCTCCATTTATATTTTTAGAAATTTAATATATAGAAGTTTTTCCAGAAGGTTCTTTTTGTATGTTACAAAACAAAACAGCAAAGGCTTAGAATAAGGTAAGACTTTTTTTCTTAGAACAGTCAAGCAGAAACTTGACATCATGTCCTTTACACAACGGCATGCTATTCATATAAAAGATCTCTTATCCTATAAAAATCTTGGCAGAGGCAGCCTTCTAATCCAATGCATCCAGTTTCCATTTTATGAACCGCTACTTGATTGTTGCACACCAGTACACCTCCTACAAATTCAGCCTGAATCCTCTCCCCAAAGTGAACTTACTTGAAGTTTGAGAGTCTTGGTTTGTTCATAAAAATTGACTGATGTCCAGGAACCTCATGAGATGGCAAGGGTTCCAAAGTAGGAATGATCTCACTTTTCTTCACCTGTGTCTTTCTCGTCACCTCCGAACAGACTTTTTATGGCCATTTGTTGTGCTATAACACTAGAATCTGAAGGAGGATCCACTTGCATTTCTGAGTTTTTGCCATCATCTTTTACTTCTTCTTCTAAAATAACTCCAGTGTTCACTTTGAAAACTGTCAAGCTAATTTCAGATCTTTTGCCTTATGAAACTGAAGGGAGCTGACAAGTGAGTTTTAATCTCACCTGGTAGGTGGATGTTTTGCTAGTGGCATCAACCGTTTTATGTAACTTTGGCATATACACTTTGATGTCTTTCCCACCAAATGCACGACAACACTCTGCCAGATCTTGACTGGCCTCTGGTGGGCCATGGACCATGATCAACTGTTGTGGTTTCATCTGATTAATGATTTTAAAAATGGAATTTCCATCAGAGCATCCTTAATGTCTGTGTATGTAACCCTGGCTTTTATTTCTACAGACTCTGTTGTTGAAATACACTTAGGAAGAACATCAGATAAATCCTGACCCATGGGTTCATTTCCATTTGTCAAGCCAGATTCCAACTTGCATTTTTCTTCTTCTGCAGCTTGAAGTTCTGGCACTAAGGAATCCTCTGGTTTGATAATCTCTCCATATTTGTCTCATTTAATTCTTTTTTCTGGGGCAAGACTTTTTTGCCTCCTTGAAGAAACTTTCTTTACGACTACCTTCACCTTTCATCATCAGATCATGTTTTATCTTATGAGCTGACAGCTGATCAATATCTTCCTTAATGTTGCTCTCATCACTGGAATCTATATCCATCTCTTTTGCTCAAATTATTTTGCAATTTCTTTTTTGTTTCTCTTTTTCCAAGTATTCCTCAAGTTCTTTCCCTTCAAGCTTAACGCGTTTCCTGAACTCTATTTCTGTATTTTTTTTCAGAAGGATTATCTATTAGGAAATGTGCTGAAGTCCCAAGAGTAGTTCTGTAAGTTAGAATATTTAAGATTTTAGGGTCCTGACACCAAAAAATAAAGAGATCCCTTGAAAATCCACATACCAGGTCAGGCTGGCTGGCAAGTACTACTTTCGGGCTAGGTACTCGAGCCAAATCTGAAAGACCATGGCAGAGAGAGAGAGATGGTGAAAATGAAATAGATGATTTCTTTTGTCTTTAAAACATCTCATTAGTTTATCACTCATCCATTCTACCTGGGACTTAGAAAACTCCATCACATTATAGCTGACATCATTTATCAGTGCCAATGAGTAAACATTCAGTCCTGCATCTTTAGTTCCCCAAATTTGATCAAGAAGTTTAACAAGTTTCAAAATTCTGCCTGAAGTGTCCACTGCTATTAATATGGTTCCATTACCCTGAAGCATTTTCAGGACATTTGTCAGAAGTGGCTCATCTCTCTGCTTTCTCCTAAGCTGCACATACATAGCATTAAATGAATCTGTAATAAGCAGGAAGTGTCTGCTTAGGATTTCCAGGGAACATCCATTTAAGTGAATCTCCCTCTTGTTGAATCAACTGCATAAACAATTTCTTCTTCTTCATCTTTGACTATCTTCCATATTGTTCCACCTATGATATTACCAGCTGGCAGAGGTGTGATAGACAAGCTATGTCCTTTAGCTTTCAAATTCACAATCTAAGAGAATGTTAGTTGTTGTATTTTATCAAAGGCTGGATCTATGTCATCTAATGTAAAGAGTGTAAAATATTCTGTGTTGTGTTGAGACTGATACAGATCATACAGATCCATTTTATACAAAGGGATGGCCATGTAGATAGCACAGTTCAGACCCAACTTTCCAACAGCATATGGCAGGGCACCAAGATGGAGAGGATTGGGGTGGGACAAAAATATGGCATCTACCTGGTGAATGTGCTTCCTCAGGGACTTTATAATAGCTATTGAAAAGTGCTCATCCCAGTCGCAGTCCAACAGGAATATAAACTCATCAACTTGGAGAAGATAGCAAAGAGAAGGCTTCTTGGACCCCAGAGAGGGTAGTTAATTTAATAATAGATGTAATTTTTTTGGTCCAGTGATAACAATCTAAAAGGTTCTTACATTCTCCTGTTTATGATGAGTCCTTCAGTGGCTACTGATATCTCAATAATACATATGATGAAACATCATTAATTAAGAGAAAGAGTTCTTCATAAATATCATTAGGCCTCCCCTAACACTGTCCACTGCCTTTCCCAACCCCCAGTCAAGTCTAGGGTTAAGAGGGAGAAAAATTGATATTCTCTCAGCAGCATCCGGAAGGACTAGCTGGCAGAAACCCTTCCATGGTAGCTACCATTTTTCTTCCTCCTGATCTTTACTTAGTGAATAATTTAGAGTTATATTTTAATTGTGCATACCATTTAGTATTTGCTACTAGGACATACAGTTAATATTTAGTGAATAATGACATATTCCAAAAGATAATGATAACATAAATAGTATCTATAATAATAAAAATGAACCAAGTTTAGCTTTATGAGAAAATAAGGGCTGCATTGCCCTTATTTTTTTTACATTTTCCTGTAGACTGGTGCAAACCTCATCACAGCTTCACTGACCTATGGAGAGCCATTTGGGAACTTCCTACTTAGTATGAAGGATTAGACTTTAAATTAAAATGTTTCACTGCAGCTCAGACTCACAAGTTTAGGTGATATAATTGACATTTCTGAGCTCCAAATCAAACCAGATTAAGTTCTGAATTTACTTTTGAAAGATAGAATGTAAGTGCCAATCATAAAAATTCACTTTGAGGTGGTTAATTTGAAAATCTCTGAGATTAGCATGGTTCCTTTGGTATTTTTCTTTCCTACAGAACTCTTAAATTTAAGACAGATATCTTTAGTTTGGTCTCAAACATTTACTTTCTTCCTTTATCATTTATGAACCCATAAAGTTAAAGATGAATAAGTTATTACTCATGAAAAACTTCTGTGGAAGAGGCTCTGGATTGTTACTCCTGCTTGGAACTCAGTCCATGCTGAAGATGCTGGGGATTCTGGTTTCATCTGTGAAATCAAAGTGAATCAATTCACACATATTAGTCTATTTATCTCTGTCATCTATCTAATGAAGGGATAAAGAAATGAGTAAAATAATGAATAAAAACACTTTATCTTTCTTTTATTATTTTTATTTAAATTATGAGTTCTGGTTTACATATAATTAATATTTATTGTTGTGGATTATAGGTTTTTTTTTTTTTTTTTTTTTTTTTTTGCCATGGGGTGTGTACACTTGCCTAAGAGAGGTAGTGTGAGAAATCCCCTACTGGGGGGGATGACCATGCCTCAATCCTTTCCCCTCTGTTCTCCTGGGATTTGGGGCATGTACACACACATACCTGGAGTGATTTTCAAGCGGTCAAGTTTGGGACTCAAACCGCTGTCAGCCATGTACGAGTCTAGCACCTTAACCACCACACACCTGCTGGCCCCATTTAATATGGGTTTTAATATTTTTTTTAGAGGTTTTTGCCTCAGGGTGCGTGTGCTCGCCAGGGAGACAGAGACAGACAGACACTGTGAGAAGGAAAGTGAGAACTCATCTTCCAGGGGAGATGGCCACACTGCATTCCTGTCTCCTCCATTCTCCTGGGATCTTAGGTACACATGCATGCATGCCCAGTGTGATTTTGAAAGCACTGGATCCAGGACTTGAACCATGTTTGGCCCTGTAGGAATTCAGCTATGTAACCACTGTGCAATCTGCTGGTTCCATAGTATGGGTTTTTAAGGCATGCATATCTGGTATTAATCAAATCAAGGATATATACATATTCATCTTCTTCAACATTGAATGTTACATTATATTGTACACATTTGTTAATAGTTCTAGTTTTTTTTAAATTGAAATAAGTATTAAATGACTCATATTTATTATTATTATTTAGATTTTTTGCCATAGGGTATTTGTGGCCTACAGAGGAAGATAGAATAGAGAGACAGAGAGAGGGTAAGTGAGAGATCATTTCTTGAGGGGATTGCCACATTGCAATCCCTTCTCCTCCTTTTTTCTCTCTGGATTTTGGGCACATATGCTCTTGAATCCAGCATGTTTGTCAAGCCGCCATTCTAGGACTTGAACCATGGAGTAAGCTATGTGAGATCCAACACCTTAACCACCACACCAGCTACTGACCCCAAATTTTCCTTTTTTTTTTTTTTTTTACTTTAGCTTCTCCTTTTTACATGCATTCTTGTGTGCATTGAAAATTTCTTAAGAATGAAGAAATGAGAGAAGAGGATTCCTCATGGCTCCTGCAAACTAGTCATTTCAGGGGACAGGAAAAATGATTTTCTACTGATAATTCAGCCTCTAGCAAACAAAGTTAGCGTGATGGATCTAAGGGCACTGTAGCTAAACATTGAAATACTATTAGGGTTAACATTCCTCTATATCTACTGAATCTGCTGGACCAGTGATCGCAACAGAATGGCAAAGAGATTCCAGATCACCTCTTTCTGCTTGCTCCTGAACACTCAGATTGAATTTTAAGAATTAGAAAGAAACACACTATCCATCAGATGACAAGAAATCACCGCAGGACCACAAGAAATATGGGAAAGCAAGAAAATACCTCTCCTTCAAGGGAAAAGAATAACTCCTCTTCATCCACAAGCAGTTCAATGCAAATCATGGAAATGTCATAAAGAATTTGGAACATTCATAATGGTGAAGCTAAGTGAGATGGAAGAGAAGAGAGACAATGAACTGCTAAAGAAAAAGGAGAAATAAATTGGCGAGTTCCAGGAGGTGAGGAAATTCTTGCAAGATCTAAAAGAGGAATTACACACTTTACAAAAGAGTCAAGCAGAACTGTTAGAGATGAAGTCTATAATACAGGAAGTCAAAATCTCCCTTGAAAGTATTAAAAGCAGGATCATACAGAAAATAGAATCTCAGATGTAGAAAAGAAAATGGCTGGCCTAGAAAAATCCACCACGAAGACTGAGAAAATGGCACAAAAATTTGAGAATAATATAC
>NW_006159844.1:1349097-1352492 GCF_000334495.1 Tupaia belangeri chinensis | reverse complement strand
AATGTAAATCAAGTTACAAAAAAAGAGAAAAATTTCAGAATAAAGAAAAATCCATTCGATGACCGCAGTAAGATATATAGCCCCAGCTAGGTGCTACTTTATAGGATGCCTAAAATTAGACTTGTGTTCATGGAAATGTATATATCACCTGTGTTTGCTATTAAAATATTTAGATTAATTATGGTCTTTAGTAATTCAATAAAATGTGGGGGGGAAAACAGTATAGAAAGTAAACATAGATACCAGAGACAGTGTGGGAGGAGAGTGGGAGATGGCAGAGGGTAAGAGATAGGGAATCAAGGATGGGGGAAAAAAAGCAAAACATACAGAAAACAGGAAATGGAAAATTATTTGCTGACAATAACATGTTTGTTGCTGTGCTTGATTGAGACAATATACAGTGTACTCTGGATAGAATTTGTGCCCTATAAAAAATATCTTTGAGGAAAAGGGATAAAATAAAACACTTAAAAAAAAAAACATATGGTTACATCTGTTGAGAAAAAAAGAATGAAGAAATGAATAAAATAATGAGTCAAATATCCTAATCTTTCCATTGTACTTACTTAAAACATCTGAGAGCATGCTATGGTTTGTCCCCTCCAAAACTCATGTTGAAATTTGATTACTAATACAGCAATGTTGGGAGGTAGAAACTTTAAGAAAGAGGCCTAATGGGAGGCTTTGGGTCATGGGTGTTCTCATGGTACTGAATGAGCTCTTATTCTCCCAGGAATGGTTAATTCTTGCAAGAGTAGGCTTTTATAAAATGAGACTGTGGCTTGTGTTTTGCCATTTTCTGCTTCCTGCCACGTTTTGACTCAACACAAGCCTTCACCAGAAGCTAAACAGATGTAGCTGCCCAACTTGAATTTTCCAGCCTCTAGGATTGCAAGAAATAAATTACTTTCTTTATAAATTACCCAGCTTCAGGTATTCTGTTATTGCAACAAAGGACTAAGAGTCCAACACAGCTTATTTCTGTTAAATCACGTGTAGATGTTCTTATCTCCTGTTTACTTACCATACATCTTAGTGATCCAGAGTATCTTATCTTCCATAATCTATATCCACAAATTTCTGCTTATCCTTTAACTTCCCAAATAATCTTGCTTCACTCTTTAAATCTAAACTATATGGTTTCAAAAATTGATCTAGTCCAGGTGTAATCTCACAAAACCAGATTTACAGAACAGAACAGAGCTTATTATTTTATATGAACATATCTAAGTTTATAACATCTATATTTAAGTTTCTATGGTTGTGGTAGTTATGAGAGGTAGCAATGGCATTGTTTTCTTTTCTCTATATGGTACCTTTTTGTGGGTAGATAGTTTCGTGAACAATTTCATACATTTCAGCTGAATATATTTATATATTCAGCTATAGAGAATAATACATGTTAAAGCATACTTAAACCAAACTATGTCAAATTATTCAATCTCTCCTTCCAATTTGGGAATTTTGTGATTTTTATTAAACTGTAATTATGTTGGTTTCATTTAATTGTAAAGGATACAGTGATTCAAAATTAAAAATATTTAGAATCATTATTACTCATTCTTTGTAGGAGCTTGTAAGTTTGGATTATATTTATTTCAACCAACAATAATTTGTTTTCTTTGAGCTTTGTTTACTCTTACCTCTAGGCTAATCCTAGAAGTATGCCAGGTTTTTGTTGTCTCAAATGGATATGATTATTTTTTAGCTATTGGTTTTAGCTGTTTCCTTTTACTTAATTATAAGACCTTTCAGCTGTTTGCCAGAACATTCCTTAACAATAAAAAAGTTAAAGTTGTATAAATTTATAATGAATAAATACGTAATGGTGGTTTTCCATCACTATGCCTATGATAGACACTATGTATGATCATTGACCAAGTGAGAAGAATGCCCATTATCTGAAATAGTTTTTATAGTTGTTAATATGACTGTCTTTCTGTTGGGTTTCAATAAATTTGAAGTCCATTCTGATTGTATCAATTATAACTCTTTGGAGGAATGTTCGTGTATGAGATTAGGAGAGACTGATGGTAGAAAAAGAAAAGGCCCACTATATAGACATCAAAATATTATTTGAGGACCAGCAGATGGTGTGGAGGTTAAGGTGGGTGGATACCACATGATCAACTGCACAGTTTAACCCAAACCTGTGGCTTGAAAATTATACTGGATGAGTGTGCATGAGTACTCATTTCTGGAAAACAAAACAAAACAAATCCCCAAACCCAAAACTAAAAACCATAATTTTGTATTGGAATTTATTGAGCTAAAACAGTATTCATGTTTTGATTCTGATGTTTTTTAGTTTTTTGTTTTGTTTTAGTTTTTTTCCATAGGGTACGTATGCTTGCCAGAGAGAGACAGAAGGGAAGTTAGAAAACTCCTCCAGGGAGGATGTCATGCTGAAATCCCTTCTCTTCCATTCTCCTCCCAGGATTTTGGGCACACATGCACATGTGCCCAGCATAATTTTCAAGCCACCCGTCTGGGACTCAAGCTGTGGTTGACCATGTGGAAGTCCAGCACCATAATCTCCTACTGGCCCCTTTGATTCTGATTTTTTTATTTCAATTTATTTATTTGCATTCATTCACTGTACATCATTATAGCATACAAAATGAGATTTTCCATCCAGAGTACACTGTATATTGTCTCAATCAAGCACAGCAACAAACATGTTATTGTCAGCAAATAATTTTCCATTTCTTGTTTTATGTATGTTTTGCTTTTTTTCCCCCATCCTTAATTCCCTATCTCTTACCTTCTGCCATCTCCCACTCTCCTCCCACACTGTCTCTGGTATCTATATTTGCTTTCTATACTGTTTTCCCCCCACATTTTACTGAATTACTAAAGACCATAATTAATCTAAATATTTTCATAGCAAACACAGGTGATATATACATTTCCATGAACACAAGTCTAACTTTATGCATCCTATAAAGTAGCACCTAGCTGGGGCTACATATCCTACTGCAGTCATTGAATAGATATATATATATATTTCTGAAACTTTCTTTTTTTGAAACTCAATTTATATTCCTTCCCTAAGCATCATCACAGCACACAAAATGTGATCTCCCATCCAGTACACACTGCATAGTGACTCAATCATGCACATTACAAAAAATTTTCCATTCCTAGTTCCTAGAATTATTTCCACCCCTCTTTCTGACCCTCTGTCCCTTCCCACCCTCCTCTCACACCACCTCTGGTGTCCACAATTGTCTTTCATTCCCTTCCCACCCACATTGCATTGATCACACAATTTCCTACATAACCTAACTACTTTCAATGGTGAGTTCACTCATTACTACTAAGAAAACCAGTTTTAACTTAAATCAAAGAAATGCCAAGGAACTTTGCTTAAAGCCAGGAAACAGGTTAGGATT
>NW_006159844.1:1348413-1348921 GCF_000334495.1 Tupaia belangeri chinensis | reverse complement strand
GTTTTTCTCTTGCCAATCTTAGTATCTTGTCTTTGTCTGTGGTTTTGGTCAACCTGGCTATAATGTGTCTTGGAGAAGATCTTCTTGGGTTGATTCTATTTGGGGTCCTTTGTATTTCTTGGGACTGGATCTTCGAATGCCTCTCTAGGTTTGGAAAGTTTTCTTGCAGGATTTCATGGAATAGATTACCAATGCCCTTATGGGTCTCTTCACCTTCTTGAAGGCCAATTATCCGGATGTTTGGATGTTTGATGGTACTTCTCGTATATTATTCTCAAATTTTTGTGCCATTTTCTCAGTCTTCGTGGTGGATTTTTCTAGGCCAGCCATTTTCTTTTCTACATCTGAGATTCTATTTTCTGTATGATCCTGCTTTTAATACTTTCAAGGGAGATTTTGACTTCCTGTATTATAGACTTCATCTCTAACAGTTCTGCTTGACTCTTTTGTAAAGTGTGTAATTCCTCTTTTAGATCTTGCAAGAATTTCCTCATCTCCTGGAACTCGT
>NW_006159844.1:1343661-1348285 GCF_000334495.1 Tupaia belangeri chinensis | reverse complement strand
CTTTCCCCTTGAAGGAGAGGTATTTTCTTGTTTTCCCTTATTTCTTGTGGTCCTGTGGTGATTTCTTGTCATCTGATGGATAGTGTGTTTCTTTCCAATTCTTGAAGTTCAGTCTGAATGTTCAGGAGCAAGCAGACAGAGGTGGTCTGGAATCTCTTTGCTGTTTTGTTGTGATGCTGGTGCAGCAGATTCAGTAGATATTGAGGAATATTTTAACCTTCTAGCTTTTTGCTGGAGGCTAAATTATCAGTAGAAAATCTTTATTTCTTGTGTGCCCTGAAATTCCTAGTTCGCAGGAGCCATGTGGAACCTTCTTCTGAAGGCCTGGCCTCTTCTGCCTGGGTCTTGATTCTGATTTTTAAAAAGGAAATAATTATGGCAAATTAAAGACATGAAATTTGTGAATATATGTTAGTCTTTTCAATTGTTAATAGCAGAGATACTGTAATCTGGGTAATTTAAGACAATAGAGATTTACTTAGCTCATGGTTTTGGAATTCAAGGTCTAAGGGCCACATCTGTTGTCAGCCATTGTTTGGACTTTTATGTGTTGGCACTCAAACAAAGCCCTGAGTGGGACCAGCAGATGGCATAATGGTTATGTCTAGACTCCCATGTAGTCAACTGCAGCTTAAATCCCAGACCCAGTGACTTAAACTCACACAGGGCACATGTGCGTGTGCACCAAAATCCTGAGAAGTGAATGGAGAAGGAATTGCCGTGTGGCCATCCCCCCTGGAAGGTGATTTTTTTGCTTTCTGTCTCTCTGTCTCTCCAGCAAGTGCACGTGCCCTTCCTCTCTCTGAAAAAAGCCCTGAGAGTTCCACTGCTTCAAGCTCCAGCTCCTTTCATGGATATCACCATTTCTTGCCAATGGTCACCACAGGCAGTTCAAAAAATGAGCCGCTTTCTCTCTCTAGTGGCCACATCTAGTAACAGTATTCTTGTTTGTGGATAACATGGCAGAGGGTTAGGTGAAGCAAGCACAGACCAGCTCATATGTGTCCATATATCTCTCTGCCTGTCTCATTTCTTCTCATAAGTCTGCAGGACTCAATTATGGGGATTTGACTCTGATAGCTAATCACTTTCCAAGGCCCCACTTTAATCACTATAATCAGAATAAGTCTACTTTTAATACCTTTACAGTATAACCAAATTCCAACACATGAATTTTGGGGGACATATTCAAACTGTAGTAACATATATGCATATTTTTATGTGCAAAAATATATGTATTTGCCACACACATATTCAACATATTGATAAATGTTCTTAATTAGTTATTTTGCCAGATGTAGTTCAAGGGCTTATTTGACTTTTCTTAAAAGTTTTAGCACTGCATAAATATATTATATATTTTTTTTTTTAAGAGTTTTTGCTATAGGCCACGTGCGTTAGCCAGACTGACAGAGAAAGACAGAGAGACAGAAAGCAAGAAATCACTCCCCAGGGGGGGATGGCCATGCCGCAATCCCTTCTCCTCCATTCTCCTCTTGGGATCTTGGGCATGCACGCACATGCACCCAGCGTGAGTTTAAGCCACCGGGTCCGGGAAGCGAACCACGATCGACTGCATGGGAGTCCAGCGACATAGCCATCATGCTAACTGCTGGTCCCAGCACTCCGTAAATATTTTAAATAGCATAAAATGAGTAGAAACATAGTTATTACTTTTATAAATGAATTGCAATATTGATAAGCAGTTAATGATTCACAGTCATAAAGAAATCATGAACTGATTTTTAAAACTAAGCATCATCACAGTTGTTGATGGCCATTTGCATTTTATAAACATTCATCCTATGAAAGTACTCATGCTGTTTTGTTGCTGGTTCAGGCCAGAAGCTGACTCAGGCTGGAAGTTACGACTCTTGTTTTGGACCTTGGTGCTATGCTTTTTGTGAAGATCCTGACAATACCTTGGTTACTTAACAGTAGGAAAACTAAGTTTTCCCTTCTGGAAACTGCATTTTTATGGACTTTGTAGACAATTGCAACTTTTCATATTGGTAAGCTAAAGATTTAGAGCAGCAATTTTCAAAGCACTTTTCTTTAAGAAGTCCGGAAAATAAAACTATTTTCATAATATTATTCAAACCTTTTGTTTTCACTTATCACCAGCAGAGGACACATAAGTAATGGCATCATTGATCTGACATGTAGTGAGTTTTCATGAGTTTTAAATAAGTAAAAAACACATATTTAGATATTTTCTCAGTTAATTTATAATGTAATAATTGACTGAAAGAATGCACATAAGCTAACATTCTTTGGGCTCTCCATAATTTTTAAGAGACAGAATGATCTTGAGACCAAGAAATCTGAGTATTGCTGTTTTATAATCATATAAATAATTGTTTCAGGAAGATAGTGTCCACAGAATAACATTCTAATTGCACTGAGTTGGGCATTTAGACATTATTTTATGGGTCCTTTGTAGTTTTCACAAATTTGTGCCACATTTTAGGTGAATAATAAAGTGCAGTTTAGGGTTTTTAAAAAATGTCTTTATTAAGAGGTCTATAAACTTTGTGAAGTGTATTTACAATTGATCTCACTTGCTATTATTATGGTCTAATTGAATTGCCAATTGAAGGCTTAAATATTTGAGGCATTCTTCGTTCCAGAATGAAGTACACATTGTAGCACATAACCATGAATTATTTTAAACAATTGATAATAAATGGGATTTCAAGACTTAAAATGATCTCAAATCTTTTCTGAATCAGCAAGCCATACATCATTTACACATTTATCTTGGCCTATTTGTATTATAACACTTTGTATCTAGCTATAGCCTGTATTTTCAAATTATAGTCATGCTTAATGATAGGAATACATTCATAGGAAAGCAAGATATTTTTATCATTGTGTAAGCAGCACAGAGTGTATTTACTCAAATCCAAATGCTATAGTCTACTGTATGCCTAGGATATATGGTACAGCCTATTGCTTCACTGCTGTGTATATATGGTCTGTTGTTGACTGAAACATTGTTAATGTGGTACATGACTGTAATAGTTCTATTGACCTCATTTAGGGAATCTTTGCAAAAATGAGTAAGATGCTTCAAAATATGTAAATGAAAGAAATTTCAATTAAGCTCAGGTTTTTTTTTTTTTTTTTTTTTTTTGCTATAGAGCACGTGCGCGCGCCAGACAGACAGAGCGAGCGAGACAGACAGAAAGCAAGAAATCAGCCCCCTGGGGGGATGGCCACGCCACAATCCCTACTCCTCCATTCTCCTCTCGGGATCTTGGGCACGCACGCACACGTGCCCAGTGTGAGTTTAAGTCACCGGGTCCGGGACTTGAACTGTAGTCGACTACGTGGGAGTCCAGCGACATAGCCATTACACTAATTACTGGTCCCTTGCTCAGGTTTTGAAGATAGCAAAGTGTTACTTTTTTATGCCTTTAGTAACAGGTTTAAAATTTTTTCAACTTCTAATATTTATATCAACATAAAGGTTTTAAGTAATAATATTTATCTCAGATGAGAATTTGGAGTAGTCATATAGATGTAGAAATTGTGTATAATTTTGAGTATAAAATATCGATAACATATTACTAATATTCACTGAGCTATATTATATAATTGAAAATATAAAATGCACTATAGAAATGCTTTTTTAAGGTAGACAATGTAGACAAAAGGGTATGATTTGAGGAAGAAGACTTTCGTAAACTATAAAGGGTCCAAATTCACATGTGTGTTCAATTATTATAATTACCATAGTAAAATTTTGTGAGTTATTTCCAAGTATATAATTTTTATATGTGGGATGACATGACAAAAACATTTAGTACCCTAAAACATTGGTTAACATAATTTTTCATGTATCTGTTGACAAAGACTCTCTTTTTGAACACACTTTAGCCCAGGCTCCTCTAAATCTTCTTGAGTGGACCTTGACCTTTGTACTTTTTTTTTTCACAGCCATGATTTAATAAGAATTATTACTCAGAAGGAGATGATATCTAAGAGGTACTGAGGAGAAGAAACAGATCTTACTTGACTCTGAATGAAAAATTACCAAAAAGAAGAATCAAAGGTTGGGGATATTCTAGTAAAACTGACTTGACAGAAATTTTGTTGAAAGCAGGGCAAGGTAATCAGATATCACCTGAGGGACAGTGGCAGATAGGGGTGATCAGATACCAAGAGTGAAAAATTCTCACTAAAATAACTTAAAAGGATTTTTACTAAAACTGGGCTATACAAAAAATGAGCACTACATTGGATTCTTTGTTCTTTCCTGTTCTCTTGTACTTGTTTCTTTTACCTGAAATGTGTTTGCCCCAGATATTTCAGGCCTGCTCAGCTTTCTGCGGAAAGATCTTCTCAAAAAGGCTTTCCTTGACCATCCTGTATAAAACAGCAATTCTCTCCCTGTGTAGCATTCTTTAACTCTTGGGAAAGATTCTTACCTTGATCAAACTTTAGATAGGTTCCTGAATAATTTTCTGGGCCATCTGTGCACTTCCTTGTAAAATCCAGTTTTACTAAGATTTGCTAAGTCAGTTTAGCAAGAACTCCTCATCCTCATTATCTGGTAGATCAGATTTCTCAACTTCTATCAGGTGCTGGGTGATGTCTAGTAACTCTGACCTCCCTTCAG
>NW_006159844.1:1342243-1343456 GCF_000334495.1 Tupaia belangeri chinensis | reverse complement strand
GCAGGAACTCTGTTAGGTCAGTGTAGCCAGAATTTGCCTTTACTCTTTATGTTTCCTCTTAGTAATTTATCATCCACTGACCCTCCCCCTTAATACTAGCCCTCGGCTATAAATTTCTACTTTCCCATGCTGTATCCTTCATTACCAAATCCCACTGTATTATAGTAGCTTCTGTACCTATCACCATGTGTCTGAATAAAGCCTGCCTAATTGTGCTTTAACAAGTAAGTATATTCTAAAATAAGTTTTCCTTTAACAGCCACTCTGATTATTTTGCTCCATAAACTACCCTGACAGAACATATATTTGTTTTTAAAATTTGTCTGTGTCCCTTCACAGAACACAAACTCTATGAGAAAACTCCCTGTCTACATTTTTTTGTAGTATCACCCACCTTCTAGAATGGTGCCTGTACATGGTGATTTTTATTTGTTTAACCAATGGAAAAAACAAAACAAAACAAACAAACCTGTGAACAATAAATCTACTCTTCTTTTTGTGCTTCTATTCTTGTTGTCATCCAAGCTTAAGATCTCCTGACCTTTGTTCTTTGCATCCCATTCCCACTGTGACAGCCACTGGATCAGCCAGGTCTTCCACTGCAGTATCTCTGGTATCTGTTCTTTGATTCAGATTTCCGAATGAAATATTTCCACACTTCAGACCCTCATTAACTCTCATCTAGAGTACTAATATAAACACATACTTTAAACTTTATATCTTTTACTTACCCTGTTTTAAAGTTTATGTTATATTCTCACTGACCATATGTATTATACTTGTTTATTTTGAATCTTATGACAATCCTGTGAGATCATTATTAGCTATTTCCATTTATAGAAAAACAAATGAAAAGACTAAGGGAGGTCAAATTTGCCGTAGAAGACTCATTTAAGGCAGAGGTAGAACCTGATTTACTGTCCCCACCTTCTCTCCCTAGCCCCTTCCCCCCATGAGGCTTTGCTATGTTAATTTTCCAGTTATATCGCTTCTTTGCTTTTGAACTTCAGGTTGGTTTTCTTGGCTTACAGAGAAAGTCCAGTCTTTTAGCCTCACATTTAAGCCCTTTATTATTTTTTTCAGACTATCTCTCTCTCTCTTTTTTTTTTTTTTTTGAGAGATTTTCACTGTAGGGCGCGTGCGCTCGCCAGACAGACAGAGAGAGACATAGAGACAGAAAGCGAGAAATCACCCCCCAGGGGGGATGGTCACG
>NW_006159844.1:1341209-1342086 GCF_000334495.1 Tupaia belangeri chinensis | reverse complement strand
TTTTTTTTTTTTTCCTTTTCTTCTCCAAAATTAGGTCCCACATTGTAAACTCTGGCCAAAGAGATCTCTGCGCAGTAACTTGGACGTATGACATTTTGTCACCTCTGTACTATCCATGCCGTACTCTCTATGGACTGCTCATCTTGACGGGTTAGGTCATTCGAGGCTCACCCTCTCCTTGAAGCTTTTTCATCTCCTTCTCTTCTTTTCCATCTTAACTGTATATAAATGTCTTTTTTATTCTGACGTCTAACCCTTTACCTATAAAGCTCTGATGGTACTGAGAGAAACAGCCTTGTAACAGTTATTTATAATCATTTACTCTTCCTGTAGGTGTGTATCTTTCTGCCTTGTAGGTTCTATGATGAGTCATCACTGAAAAAAAATTTTATTTTGTGGCCCACTATCAACATCAGCAACTAGCACATTGCTTGGTACATGTTAGTTCCTGCAAAGTATGTGATAACAAGAAAAATTAATATTTTGAGTGAATTGAGACATATCACCCAATTTTATATAGTTCGCTGAGAATATACAATATTAACACTAGCATAAGCATGTATGTGATGATAATCAGATTGATGAACTACTATAAGCCACTTTAGTTTCCTTTGAGAATCCTTTCAAATCTCAATATGTCCATATATATTTGTACTTTAAATAGCCTTAATTATTTATTGAACTGTTAATTTATTAATTATGGAATGAATTAAATGTATTTTATACTTATTTGAATTTCTGAGTAAGGAGGCTTATGTTCCATCTTTAACACATATGTATTATACTTGTTTATTTTGAATCTTATGACAATCCTGTGAGATCATTATTAGCTATTTCCATTTATAGAAAAACAAATGAAAAGACTAAGGGAAGTACA
>NW_006159844.1:1289555-1340865 GCF_000334495.1 Tupaia belangeri chinensis | reverse complement strand
CCCCAGGGGGGATGGTCACGCCGCAATCCCTTCTCCTCCATTCTCCTCTCGGGATCTTGGGCACGCACGCACATGCGCCCGGCATGAGTTTTAAGCCACCAGGTCCGGGACACGAACCGCGGTCGACTACGTGGGAGTCCAGCGACATAGCCATTACGCTAACTGCTGGTTCCCTCTCTCTCTTTTTTTTTTTTTCCTTTTCTTCTCCAAAATTAGGTCCCACATTGTAAACTCTGGCCAAAGAGATCTCTGCGCAGTAACTTGGACGTATGACATTTTGTCACCTCTGTACTATCCATGCCGTACTCTCTATGGACTGCTCATCTTGACGGGTTAGGTCATTCGAGGCTCACCCTCTCCTTGAAGCTTTTTCATCTCCTTCTCTTCTTTTCCATCTTAACTGTATATAAATGTCTTTTTTATTCTGACGTCTAACCCTTTACCTATAAATCTCTGATGGTACTGAGAGAAACAGCCTTGTAACAGTTATTTATAATCATTTACTCTTCCTGTAGGTGTGTATCTTTCTGCCTTGTAGGTTCTATGACGAGTCATCACTGAAAAAAAATTTTATTTTGTGGCCCACTATCAACATCAGCAACTAGCACATTGCTTGGTACATGTTAGTTCCTGCAAAGTATGTGATAACAAGAAAAATTAATATTTTGAGTGAATTGAGACATATCACCCAATTTTATATAGTTCGCTGAGAATATACAATATTAACACTAGCATAAGCATGTATGTGATGATAATCAGATTGATGAACTACTATAAGCCACTTTAGTTTCCTTTGAGAATCCTTTCAAATCTCAATATGTCCATATATATTTGTACTTTAAATAGCCTTAATTATTTATTGAACTGTTAATTTATTAATTATGGAATGAATTAAATGTATTTTATACTTATTTGAATTTCTGAGTAAGGAGGCTTATGTTCCATCTTTAACACTACTTAAAAAAAAATCCTAGGCAGTGACTTGAGTTTTTTTTCAAGGGTATATACTGACATTCATTTTTCTCTTTCTTTTTCTTTTTAATTACCAAAGAGACGGAGAAAAAGAGACAGAGAGAGGGAGAATGTACTCTTCAATAGGGAATGATCATGTCTCAATTTCTTGTCCTCCATTTCTCCATCTTGTCAGGATTTTGGATACGTAAACACATATGCGGGGCATAGTTTAGCTGGGTGTTCACGGTCTCTCGAAAGAGTCAGATGATCTGTCTGCTGGGCAGCAGGCTCATTTCCTAGCTTGCTCATGTGATTGTTGGCAGGATTTAGTTCTTCACAGGCTTTTGGATTAGAGGCCTTAGTTCCTCACTGGCTGTTGGCTGCGAGCCTCCCCTAATTCCTTGCCAATTGGATCTCTGTATAGGACAGCCCTCATTACGACAGCTGGCTCCCCTCAGAATGAGTGAAGGAGCAAGAAAGGGAGAGTGAACTATCACGACAGAAGCTACAGATTTTATAACGTAATTTTGGAAGGGACATCCCTTTAATTTTGCCATATTCTGTTTATTAGAAGTCAGTCAAAAGTCCAGACTATACTCTAAGAAAGATTACCCAGAGATGTTAATGCCAAGAGGTGGCATTCACTGGGACTTATCTTCAAGGTTGACAGTGTACAAAATAACTGAGAGCTTTAATTCTTTTAATTTTTTAAAAGAGATTTTGCCCTAGGGTGTGTACACTTGCCAGGGAGAGAGAGAGAGACAGAGACAGAGACAGAGAAAGTGAGAACTCACACTCCAGGGTGGATGGCCACACTGCATTCCCTTCTCAATTCTCCTCTCAGGATTTTGGTCTCTCTCTCTCTCTCTCACACACACACACACACACACACACACACACACACCAATATATTTTTTAAGCCACGGGGTCTAGGACTCAAACCAGAAATCAGGCATGTGAGATCCAGCACCTTAATCACCATGCCATTTGCTGGCCCCAAGACAATTATATTTTTACCCTTTAGCATTTGACATGTGTGTGATTACTTTCACAAAACAAGTAGTTTACAGTTTTGCCCTGTATTCATCCATGGACTGGTAGCTCAGAGTTTCTTTTGGAATTTTTTTTTTCTTTTTTTTGGAGAGGTTTTTGCTATAGTGTGTGTGCGATCGCCATAAAGACAGAGAGACAGAGAGACAGAAAGTGAGAAATCACCCACTGGGGGAGGGATGGCCACACCACAATCCCTTCTTCTCCATTCTCCTCTCAGGATCTTGGGCACACATATACATGCGCCCGGCGTGAGTTTAAGCCACTGGGTTTGGGACTCGAACTGTGGTCTACTACATGGAAGTCCAGTGACATAGCCATTACTCTAACTGCTGGTCCCTCTTTTGGAATTTTTTTAAGTGTCTGTATTCCTGAGAGGGAGCAACCTAGAATACATGGATGGCTTTCTGAACCTTTGGGAAGAAGTATAATTCTGGGAGGGTTCTTCTTGATCATCTTTTCTTGATTCTCTCTGTTAAATTTGTAGATCGTTTGCCTTTTCATTTGTTGTTGCTAGTATCATGGAGCTATCACCCCCCCCACCCCCTTAACTGTCTGTCACAGAAATAGTAATTGTTTTTGGAACTGCCCTTAGTAATAAATTTCTCTTGGAGCTGTTCAAAATAAAGTAGTTACCATTCATTGGATATTTAGCCTGCCTTTTTCCTTGGGCTGAACCTCTGTGCCATGAACTGAAGCTGAAAGTAGGATCATCACCTCATTCTCCCAGGCGACACCCCTACTTATGAGTGGGCATTGGTGGTAGCCCTTGGTCTCTGTGACTTGCCCTTATGAGTTGGGAGAAGGAGAAGAAGGTGCCAGTGTTCTCAGTCTGCCATGCCTACGGTAGCGCCCTCAAGCTAAGAGCCAAGAGCTAAGAGCTCCAGTCTTCTTAGTCAACTTGCCTAGGAAAGTGCTTCCATTACATGGGTTGGCAATGGGGATAAGAGATGCTGGCAGGATAAAATTAAAGCCTAGATTAGAAACTTGGAGAATCTAGAGGTGGAGAGCAGAAACTGGAGAGAGGTAGCCCACTTCTTTTGACCTTACCCAACTGGATTAGAATATTGGGCCAGATCTTCTATTACATAGAGCTGGGGGAGGATGCAAACAGATCGTAGTTTAAAAGTTACAGAATTCACTGTCCTTATTTAGATTTAATAGATTTTCCTAAGTAAAAATTTCTTCATTTCTTGTATGCCCTTAGGATAATTTCAGGGAGTTAAAATGTGTATGCATATGTGTATGTGCTTGTGTGCACTTGTATGCATGCGTGTGTTCTCATTTTACTGATTTTAGCCAGTTATATAATTTGTTTTTCTGAGGAGAGAATGTACTGATTTCTTCATGTCACCTTCATAGAAGTTTCTCCAAAGACTTTAATCTGATTGTTTCAACTATATTCTGCATGATTAATTTCCAATGTACTGAGTGGCAGGGCTAGTTTTGGGACAAACATTACTGTGCTCCAAATAGTGACCCTAAGACAGAAGAAATAATATTTTAAAGCAAAGTAATTCTACTACATGTAAATTTTTTCTTTTGAATGTATAATTCAAAGAAAATAAAAAACTTGTTTGGTTTAGAAATAAATATAAAGCTATTTTAGCCTCTTCAAATATTTATAGGATAGCTATTTATTAAAGTAATTATTTAGGCATAGTATATATTGCTTATAAAAATTTATCTCTGACTCTGTTGTACCATGAAACAACACATTTCGAAATTCATTTATTTTTATAATTAGTTTATCCTGTCTTTCTCTGTTGCTGTGTCAATTTATCCTAGGGTAAGACTGGTTTATCTTTTATTTCTTAAATTTCACTGAAATACTTCCTATACAGATCAAACCCCACATTTCTGGCATACTTTAAAACTTTTTAAATAGATTTTTTTTCTTGACAGCATGCTACCAACTGGGTTTGTCATGTGGACACATGTGTACGTATGTATATACATGTGGTGAGGCCACCATTGTAAGTATAGCAGTCTCTCTTCCAGACTTAATAGAAATAGGACACCCTCAGCCCAGCTTGGTGGTATAGTTGGTAACAAACCAAACATTCAAAGTTCTGGATGTCACACGGTCAGCTGTGGGTTTGAAACCTGGAGTCAGCTTGAAAGCACACTGGTGTGTGCATATGTGGCCAATTTCCTGACAAGTAGGAGAGCTGGTGAAAGGGGATGACAAGACCCTATTTAGGGTGCTTCTCTCTCTTCTCTTTCATGTGCTGTCTATTGTGAATAAAATGAATGAGAAATCTTTAAAAGAAATAGGATACTCTCATTTGGTGTTAATGGGGAAAGGTTGTCTGTGTTATATGGGACACAATTATGGATATATTGAAAGCCTGAAAAAGAGGTCAGAATATAGAGAATGAGCCATTGGAATTAGTAAACTACAACTAGTTAATGATCAATACTGTTTTCCACTATCAAAAGTCATTGACAGTTACTTTAGGTAACTGTTATCATTTGAATTGTGTTCCCTTTCAAAAAAGATACATTGGAATCCTAAACCTCAGGACCTTAGAATGTGAGATTAGTTGGAGAATCCCTAGTCAGAAAAGTGCTTGCACATCGATGTTTATTGTGGCATTATTCACAACTGCTAAGACATGGAACCAACCCAAATGCCTGCAAACAGAGGCATGGATTAAAAAAGTGTGGCACATATACTCTATGGAATACTACTCAGTCATTAAAAAAAATAAAAACGAACAAACAAAAAACAACAACAACAACAAAAATAACAAGAACCTGGCTTTTGACAGAAAGTGGATGAATATGGAAGATTTACTGCTGAGTGAAGCAGGCTAGGCTATGAAGAAGCAACATTGTGTGTCTCCACTTAATTATACCGAGTGTCTGCACTCTAAATGAATAGAGTATATAGAAACATAGAAAATGGTTATAAATACCAGATGTAGTATGGGAAGAGGGTGGGTGAAGGAGGAGAGTCTGAGTAAGGACATTAATGAGAAAAATAGAGAGGCAAGGCATATATGGGACAAAAAAATGGGTTATTACCTGTTGAAAATAACATGTATAGTATTCTTCCTCAACTGGACTGGTGGGAAATGTATATAAATTGGAATACTCACTTTGCAAGTTAAGTGACATAAGCGATTGAATGTATAAAATAAATTGAAATTAAAAAATTTAAATGAAATAATTGAGGTGGGTTCTAATCCAACACGACTGGTTTTCCAATAAAAAGAGATGATTCAGACATAGAGATAAACATGCATGCAGGGAGAATGCTATTTGAATATTAAGGCAGAAGTTGGGGATGATGTGTCTGTTATCCAGGGAACACCAAGGATTATCAGCAAACTGCCAAAAACTAGGAGAGGCATGGAACATGGGTTTGCTCTCAGTCCTCAGAAGGTACCAGCTCTTCTCAGACTTGTTCTTGGGCTTTCGGACTCTAGAACTATGAGAGAGTATATTTCTGTTGTTTAAGTCAGTTTGTGGTGCTTTGTTACAACAGTTCAAGAAAACTAATATGCTGACCTTTTCTATAATGTTGCATACGTTTTTTCTGAAATGTCTACCTCCTCTACTATAAACGCATTCTAGGTGATAGGTTATGTTATAGCCTGTCAAATATTGACAGTCTTCTTTACATCAGTAACTTCCTTGTTCTTATCTTATTTGAATCTCCTAACACAGTGTTGTATACAGATATGTAAGGTTCTTTTATGATGTCAGGGTCAATATTTAGTGCAATGAATATTTTAATAAATTTGTGTAAAATCTTTTAATTCACCATCATCTCTGCTTTTCACTTAAGAGATGTTTGGGTAGGCCTCAAAACACCTTTATAGGGCTGGCTCCATGGTGCAGTGCTGCTCAAGAGAAGCTAGAATGCACATGGTAATTATTGTTCAAATCCCTGACCTGGTCAGCCTGAAATATATAGGGTACACCTGCAAATACCCAAGATCTAATGAACTGAAGGACTGGAGGAAGGAGATCATGGCATGACCAGACCCTCTCAGGGTGCTCATCTCATTCTCTTTCTCACCCTCTCGCACTCACATGCATGAAACACATGGTCTATCATGAATAACAACAATTATAAAAACCCTTATAATTGTGCAAAGGACAATTTTGGAAGATAAATTATTGTGGCTAAACATGGAAGACTAGCAATTTCAACAAGTCTAGTTCTATTTAAATGTTTTTCATGTGTGTGTTTTGTTCTCATAAAGAGATTTTATGAGTTAAATCAGACTTTTTCCTTTGGAAATTATTTTGCCGCTTGAATCACTATCACTTACTCAACTTTGTGCTAAATGAAATTTGCTGAGCAAGGTAATACAGTTATTTGTGCACACAATTGTAAGGGAAAGAAGAATGAATGGCTTCTAACAGATGTTGTGTTTATAAATGTCAAAGTTTTCAATGATCCAATGACTTTAAAAGGTCACACCATTTTATACTTCTATTTTAAAACTCAGTAATAAAGGCAGGATATGTGCAAAGCTTCCTACTCTAAATGCATTTGTTTCCCAATTTTCCGTGTCAAAGAAAGGCTTTACCATCTGCCACTGTTTGATATCATTCCTTCAAACCTCAGCCTTTCCTCTCTCCTGATGTATTTATTTATTCATCAAGAGTTTCTTTTCTTTTTTTTAAGAGTTTTTTTTTCTTTTTTTGCTGCAGAGCACATGTGCTCACCATAGAGACAGAGACAGACAGAGAGACAGAAAGCAAGAAATCACACTCCCCCCCAGGGGGGGATAGCTATGCCACAATCCCATCTCCTCCATTCTTCTTTCAGGATTTTGGGCATGCACTCACATGCGCCTGGCATGTTTTAAGACACCAGGTCTGGAACTCAAACTGCCGTCAAATTTGGGAGTCCTACGATGTAACCATTATACCTTATGCTGGTTTTTATTTATTCATCAAGAGTTTCTTGGAACCAGCAGTTAGCGTAATGGCTATGACATTGTAGCTGACAGTGGTTTGAGTCCCGGACCTGGTGACTTAAACTCATGCTGGGCATGTGTGCGTGCGTGTCCAAGATCCAGAGAGAAGAATGGAGGAGAAGGGATTGCGTGTGGCCATCCCCCCTGGGGAGTGATTTCTTTTCTTTTCTTTTCTTTTCTTTTCTTTTCTTTTCTTTTCTTTTCTTTTCTTGGGGATGGCCATGCCGCAATCCCTTCTCCTCCATTCTCCTCTCAGGACCTTGAGCAGGCACACACTTGCGCCTGGTGTGAGTTTAAGCCACCAAGTCTGGGACTCGAACTGCGGTCAACTATATGGGAGTCCAGCGACATAGCCATTACGCTAACTACTGGTTCCAGATTTCTCGCTTTCTGTCTCTCTGTCTCTCTCTGTCTTTCTGGTGAGAGCGCACGTGCCCTATAGCAAAAATCTCTCCAATAAAAAAAAGAGTTTCTATAGATTTTAAACTGTGAATTTATTTTATAATATTTGGCCAATAGTGATATGGGTGATTGATTTGCAGCAGTCCTCAACATAAGAAAGAAATTTGGATAAGAATTATATGAGCTCTAGAATCATTAAAATTCTGATGAACAATTCTGATCTTAGTAAGCAGATTATTTCTTTTCTGCCTGTCAATTAGGTCAAACCTGAGTTGTTTTATTGAAATTCTACATATGCCTACTTATATTTGTGCACTTGGTTTGTCGTGAAGAGAAGAATGTTGTAGTTTCCTACTGTGATTGCAGATTTATTTTTGCATTTGTCATATTTTACATATTTTAAGACTGTCTAGAATTTCAAGATATAGCTTAACTGTATGCTTTATCATATAAAACATCCTAATTAAATTCACATGCAACCAGTTTACAGTATATTTGATCTATAATTCTAATTTGTCTGATTTACTACACTTTTACTTTTAAAAAAATTAATATCTCTATTTTTTCTTTGCTATTTTGTTTGAGTGTGTCCTGGATAGATAACTTGCAGCTAGGTTTATTTGAAATTTTAATTTCTATTTTTTAACAGAGGAACTTAACTAATTCGCCTTTTGTTGTCATTATTGGTGTGTCTGATAATATTCTTGCCATTTTATATATGATATGTATTTTATACACTTTCAAATTATTTATTCCTCTTATCTTACCATTTTTTTTGCCCTTGTTTTGTTAAAAAAATTATATTCTCTTTTCTACTCCTGTGATTAGGAAATTATGCATCCTATTCTTCCAGACTCTAGCGGTTTACCTTTACTTTTTAGGTATATTTTAACATTTTTCTCTCAGTATCTAAAGTAGATCAGTAAATATATACTCTGTGAACAAGGCAGGAACCTCAGGACCTTTTACTTCCTCCTATCTTCTCCTCCCAGCCTGCATCTCCCTAATTTGTTGAGATCATCTCAAATTTTAGTTCCAGATCATTGTTATTTAATAGCAAATATTCTTTAGTTGATATTTTGTTGATTACATTGCTGATTATTGTTTCTTCTTGACCATTTCTTAGTTTCATTTTCTCACAGTTACATATTATTTATAGAGCATTTATAGGAGATTAAATTTATCTTTGACGTCTGCAATATATTTGCTTTGCTTTCATATTAAAATAATGTTTTGACTGGACATAGAAATTTTGTAGGCTGAAAATAACTTTTATTCAGAACTTTAAAATTATTTCCTCAATGTCTTTTTGAATCTGGAGTTGTTGATCTTGTGTGACACCAATCTGATTCTTTTTTCTTTCTATTGTTTTGGGTAATCCCTCATCTTTATTTTCAAAGCTTATCATTTTTATTTGATCCTTGGTTGTTTGAAACAATGTGAATACAAGAGATCTTCAAAAAGCTCAGGAAGAACATGTATTATTTAAAAAAAACTATGAATATATTTTATCTATTTATTTATTTGCACCAATACAAATTTGTACTTTAATTCCACCTTCCCACTAACTTTCTGAAGTACCCTCATGTGTTTCTGGGTTTGGATCATTTTTCATTTCCATAGTCCCTCAATTTTAAGACCAGCAGTGGACATTGTCTTTCATTATTTTCTTGATTATTTCCTCTCTCCATTCTTTCTGCTCATATGGCACTTTGACAGATGGAGGTTGGATCTTCTGGATTTATTTTCCATGTAGTTTACAACTGTTTTTTCTTTTTTAAAAAATTCATGGTAGAGAGTGCATGCACATGTATGCGAGAAAGAGAGAGAGGGACCGTCACACTGTGATCCTGTTGCTCCAGCCTGTCAGGATCTTGGGCATACATACCACCTGACTGGGGATCTGAACTGCAGTTGGCCATGTGACTTCCGGAACTGTAGTCCAGAATGCTTGGACTGCACCACCACGCTGGGCCAAGTTTAGAAATAATTTTGGGGTTAAAGGAACATTATTATTTGGAAATAATTATTTTGAAATAATTTTGAAAATAATTTTGAAGTTAAAGGAACATTACAGGAACAACAAAGAAAACTTCAACATACCTTCCAACCAAATTGAGAAACTGTTAATGAATCATCACATTGGCTTTATCTTTCTCTCTATCTTTGTGTATATGTATATATTTTTCCAAACCATTTGAGAGTAAGTCTCAAAGCTGATTATATCTAAACAATTTAGTGGTGTTTCCTATGAGCAAGGGCATTCTCTCATATAACTAGCCTACAATGAATTAACATCAAGAAATTTAGCATTGATACCCTAGTATTATCTAATTAAAAGTTTAAGACATTTATTTCCAGAGAGAGTGAGAGAGAGAAAGACAAACCCCTCTGAACAAGATCTCATACAGTGATCCTTCCCCCTAATAACCTTTATAGTTAGCAGGGATTACTGGCCCACATGTGCATGAACACCTGGTATGTACAGGTTATACTGGGAATGGAACCCTGATCATCTGTTGCTCCAGCACAGTTGTGCAAAATGTGATTCTCCAAGCAATAACCTGAATAGTCCCTTGACCTTTTCCCACCAAATATGATATATGTAAATAATGGTTTATTCAGCCATAAAAAGGGATGAAATTCTGTCATTTAAGGGAGTCTGAATGGCCTGGAGGAAATGATGTTATGTGAAATATGCCAGGCAGGAAAGTACAAATTCTGCATGTTTTCACTCATTTGTGTAAGCTAAAACAGTTTATATAGAAGTGGAGAGTGAAATGGTGACTACTGGAACTGGCAAGGGAAGTGGGGGTATGAAGGATAGGAAGAACTTGGCCAATGGAGACAAAATTGCAGTGAGATAAAGGAATGAACTAGGTACTAAAGCACAACAGAGTAGCCATAGCTAATAATTTGCGTATATCTCAAAATAGCTATAGTAAAGGATTTCAAATGTGTCTAACCCAAATTAATAATAAATATTTGAGCTAGTGGATGTTATTATCCTGACCGTGACATATGGTATTCCTGTACTGAAAAGTCACACTATACTGCAAATATGTACAACTATTACAAAAAATACACTTAGACCCTTCCTTGAACGTAGAGCCCTTTCAACATAAAATTGTTCCTTAAGAGTCAGAAAAGATTGAATTTGGCTGGAACACTGCTATCCCACTGAGGTCTAATGACAAAAAGTTCAGCTTGTTTATTCACTTCACTGGATTCGTAAATGACACTGTCACACAGATATGTTGGTTATTGAAAACATTTCCCACAGCATGTGCTTTTCCTGAAGAGTGTTTGCTAGTCATTTTATTAGTTTCACTCTAGCTTTCTAAGCCCAAGAGGGTGAGTGAGTGAGTGAATGGATAAGATAAGAATAACAGCAGAGACATATCTGAATAGAGTTCTTCCCTTCACATTAGCATTTAAATATGCTCATCTCATTTTACATTTTTTTGTTTTATTTTACTCATTTATCTCTTCCAAGGTGGAGGGAAGAAAAGAGAGAGAGGAAAACAGGTACTCCAAACCCCAACAGGGTCCTCATGCCATGATCCACTTATGGTCTCAGCCAGCCCAGATCACTAGCACATGTCTTTAACGCCCAGGAAAGTTCCAGAACATGAACCCAGAACCTTTCCCACGTGTTGAGTAGTGCTACTGCTGTGTCACTGCCTGGCTTCTGTCTGTTTTTCTATTAAGAGCCTTTCTCTATCCACCACAACCTTCCTGTAATCTTTTATCTATAGTTATACATCTTTAAAGAATTTACTGGATTCTCTGTGTCTACTTTATTTTTTATTTTTATTTTAAAGGTGTATCTATCTATAGGGTGAGCAGGTGGTGTGCTGGTTAAGTTACTGGAGTCTCACATGAGAGACTACAGTCTGAGTTCCAGACTTGGTTGGTTGAAAAAAATCACACTTGGATGTGTGCATACTTGCCCGACAGCCCAGGAGTAGAATGGAGGAGAGGAGATTGTGGTGTGGCCACCTGCGGGGTGTGATATTTCATTTTCCCTCTCACTGTCTCTCTGGCGAGTGCACATGCCTTATGGCAAAAACCTTAAAAAAAAGTGTATTTATTTATTTCTTCCATGAGTGAGATACAGAAAGAGAGACAGAGAGACAAAGACTTGAGATAGTGGATGTTATTGTCCTGATCATGACATATGGTATTCCTGTACTGAAAAGTCAGTATTCCCAACAAAGTCTTGTGGCCATGATCTACATCCAGCCTCAACTGGCCCTGGATCATGGGCACACACATGGGCATACTCAGGGAGGTCTCTGAATGGGAACCCATATTTTTCCTATATGGTCAGCCTCTCAGAGCATTGTGTTTTACTAATGCTCCACCATCTGGATCCCAGTGTGCACTACTTTGTAGAGAAAATATATACAGGCTAATTTTTAGATGGATCCAAATGACTCCCTTAACTACAGACAGCAAATGCAGTACTTTTTTTTTTTTTTTTAAGTGAACAAATGTGTCGATCATTTTTTTGTTTGTTGGCCTTCTGTTTCATTCTTTGTTCTTCTCTTGCTTAAGTCTTTATTTCAGGGGACCGACTCTTGCAAACTACATTTTCTAGATGGCTTTGCCACTACATCTGGAAGAGTAAGAGGCCAGAATACCCTCCAACCCTTACTCCTGGTGCTGTCCCTGGGAGTGGCTGCATTTTCTCTCTTTTCAGTTCTCACCAAGCAGTTAACAAACACTGTGCTTTCACTTTCTGTGGGCTGTTTCAATTCCTGGACTTGGTTAATAACATTCCTTTCCTGCTGCCTTAGTGATAATGGCTTCCTGCTCTTGGTAATCTTTACATTTTCAGTCCTTCTACCAGCCTTCTAAGTAATCCTAGCATTAAATTTCCTCATTGGAAATACTTAGTGTGGACTTTGTGTTGAATGGATCCTCATTGACACAACATACAAGAAGAAGGAAACCTTTCTACTTATTCCTTTCTCTCTCCCTACCTATTCTGTCTATCCTTCTAATCAACTTTATCTGTCTGGATTTATTTGAAATGTGTTTATGAGAGATATAAGTCATATGACATAAGACCTCCTTGCCTCTTCCTGACCCTATTGGCAAATTAGACAAGATGACATCAATATGAGTAAATGTGTTTTTTATATTAAAAATATGATTTATGAAAAAAATTCAAACACAGTAAGAAATATATAAAACAAATAGATACTCATATATCTATCACCAGGTAAAGATATGGCAAAAGCCTTGTAATCTTTTCTGCTTCTTTACTCCTTAGTGCTAAACCTATCTTAAAGTTGCTGTGTGTTTTTCTCAAAGTGTTTTATACTAACAAGTTCACTGTTTATGTGTGTATCTCTTTGCATTGTTTGTAGTATTGATTTATGTGTTTTAAACTTTAAATAAATAGTAATGTATTATATTTATTTTTTTGTTCCCAAAAAAGTCTCTTCATTAATCTCAATATGAGTGAGAGAGAAAGAGAGAGAGAGAGATGGGGACCTGTAACAGAGTGTTCACGATGCCACCCTTCCCACAGCCCTGCAGCCAGGAGTCGCAGGTGCTTTAATGGGCCTAGTGTTTACAGATAGACCCAGAATGTGAACCTGGAGCCTTCCTAATATGGCTCCAGAATTGCACAGAAGTGCCCCTACCACTTGTGCCACCATGGCTGGGAATGCATATTGTTTCTATATCTTGCTTTGTTAACTCAACACCATGTTTTAGAGGTTTTTCCATTTTGTTATACGTAGTTCTAGTTCATTAAATTTTTCTACCATTGATTAAATAAACCATAGTTATTTATCCATCCTCCTAACAACTGATAGGTAATTCCTTTATTTATGACTTTTAAAATTTTTCCACTCATAGAGCACATGTGCTTGCTAGAGAGAGAAACAGAGAAAAACGGTGAGAGAAAGAGTGAGAAATCACCTCCCAGGGGGATGGCCACACTGCAGTCCCTTCTCCTCCATTCTCCTCCTGGGATTTTGGGCACGCACGCACATTCGCCTGGTTCTATTTTCAAGCTGCTGGATCTGAGACTTGAATGCCAACACAAGCCATGTGGGAGTCTAGCACCTTACCACTATGTCACCTGGTGGCCCCTATTAATAATATTTCGTGTGTCTTTGTGCACATGGGAGTTTGTCTAAGATAATGACTTAGAAATTGAATTTTCTAGGATGGCAAACCACATCTTCTTTGCAATTTGTGGTGCTCTGTGTTCTACTCTATCAGAGATGTTTAGGATTTCTGATTTACCTATATCCTTGTGAACTTTTGATACTATTAGTCTTTCAAATATTTGCTAATGTGATAAATCTTAAATGATATTACATTGTTGTTTTAAGTTTCATTTTCCAAATTACTATTGAGTTTAAGCACTATTTTTATGTAATTATTATGTATTTGAATTTCTTCTGTGAATTGCCTGTGTATTTCTACAGTTCATTTTCTGTTTTTTTAATCAATTCATTAAAATAATATACACATCTATATAATAAAACATGTCTGTTCTTTTATTGATTTTATGTTATAAGTATCTTCTCTAAGCCTTAAGCTTGCTTTTTATGAACTTTATGTTCTTTATCACACAGTGCTTTTTTATTTCAATATACTCAAATCTGTTAGCCTTTTTCTTTATGGTATGTGCTCTTTTTTTTTTTTTAATAGAGATTTTTGCTGTAGGGAGCGTACCCTCACCAGAGAGACAGAGATAGAGAGACAGAAAGTGAGAAATCATCCCCCAAGGGGATAGCCATGCCACAATCCCTTCTCCTCCATTCTCCTCTTGGGATTTTGGGCATGCATGTACATGTGCCTGGTGTGAGTTTTTAAGCTGCTGGTTCTGGGACTTGAACCATGATCAACTACGTAGGAGTCTAGTGACATAACCATTATACCAGCTACTGGTCCCCTGGTTTATGCTTTTGATATGACTCATTTTAGTGGCATAATGATATTTTTCTGTATTTCCTGTCTCAGACATTTGAATTTCATAGTAAACTGCCAACGCCCTCTATGTCTTTTCATGGCTTGATTTCTCATTTCTCTTTCTCTCTCTCTCTCTCTCTCTTTTTTTTTTTTTTCCACCCTTCCCACAGCCCTGCAGCCAGGAGTCGCAGGTGCTTTAATGGGCCTAGTGTTTACAGATAGACCCAGAATGTGAACCTGGAGCCTTCCTAATATGGCTCCAGAATTGCACAGAAGTGCCCCTACCACTTGTGCCACCATGGCTGGGAATGCATATTGTTTCTATATCTTGCTTTGTTAACTCAACACCATGTTTTAGAGGTTTTTCCATTTTGTTATACGTAGTTCTAGTTCATTAAATTTTTCTACCATTGATTAAATAAACCATAGTTATTTATCCATCCTCCTAACAACTGATAGGTAATTCCTTTATTTATGACTTTTAAAATTTTTCCACTCATAGAGCACATGTGCTTGCTAGAGAGAGAAACAGAGAAAAACGGTGAGAGAAAGAGTGAGAAATCACCTCCCAGGGGGATGGCCACACTGCAGTCCCTTCTCCTCCATTCTCCTCCTGGGATTTTGGGCACGCACGCACATTCGCCTGGTTCTATTTTCAAGCTGCTGGATCTGAGACTTGAATGCCAACACAAGCCATGTGGGAGTCTAGCACCTTACCACTATGTCACCTGGTGGCCCCTATTAATAATATTTCGTGTGTCTTTGTGCACATGGGAGTTTGTCTAAGATAATGACTTAGAAATTGAATTTTCTAGGATGGCAAACCACATCTTCTTTGCAATTTGTGGTGCTCTGTGTTCTACTCTATCAGAGATGTTTAGGATTTCTGATTTACCTATATCCTTGTGAACTTTTGATACTATTAGTCTTTCAAATATTTGCTAATGTGATAAATCTTAAATGATATTACATTGTTGTTTTAAGTTTCATTTTCCAAATTACTATTGAGTTTAAGCACTATTTTTATGTAATTATTATGTATTTGAATTTCTTCTGTGAATTGCCTGTGTATTTCTACAGTTCATTTTCTGTTTTTTTAATCAATTCATTAAAATAATATACACATCTATATAATAAAACATGTCTGTTCTTTTATTGATTTTATGTTATAAGTATCTTCTCTAAGCCTTAAGCTTGCTTTTTATGAACTTTATGTTCTTTATCACACAGTGCTTTTTTATTTCAATATACTCAAATCTGTTAGCCTTTTTCTTTATGGTATGTGCTCTTTTTTTTTTTTTAATAGAGATTTTTGCTGTAGGGAGCGTACCCTCACCAGAGAGACAGAGATAGAGAGACAGAAAGTGAGAAATCATCCCCCAAGGGGATAGCCATGCCACAATCCCTTCTCCTCCATTCTCCTCTTGGGATTTTGGGCATGCATGTACATGTGCCTGGTGTGAGTTTTTAAGCTGCTGGTTCTGGGACTTGAACCATGATCAACTACGTAGGAGTCTAGTGACATAACCATTATACCAGCTACTGGTCCCCTGGTTTATGCTTTTGATATGACTCATTTTAGTGGCATAATGATATTTTTCTGTATTTCCTGTCTCAGACATTTGAATTTCATAGTAAACTGCCAACGCCCTCTATGTCTTTTCATGGCTTGATTTCTCATTTCTCTTTCTCTCTCTCTCTCTCTCTCTTTTTTTTTTTTTTTGCATTTCATTATTTATTTAGATGTTTAAGCTCTCACACTAAGTTTTTACAGGCTGGTGATCATTGACAAATTATTTTTCCCACAGAGCTATAACCACACATTCCCAGACAGTATAAATATATGGTTGAACTAACACTAATACACATCACCATTTTATCAATTACATAATAAAACAAATTATCAAGTATCCAAATATTAAGTTACACAGCTCAAAAGGCATATAAAATATTAGATATCTGCCTGATTCATTTGCTGAAACCTGCCTTTTTTTTTTTTTTTGCAAGAGATTGGAAAGAAAAAATCACTTCAAACAAAAAAATGTTGGTAAACTTCCATTAAGTATGGAACAAAATAAGAATTTCAGAAATTTTATGATTATGAATTGTCTTAGCTACAACAAAGCATTTATACCTTTAAAAATATTTACTAAATTAAAGAGCATATTTTACATGTTCTGCACAAGACAAAGGCAACATTTTACTAAAAATATTTAATAGCCCCCTCTCGTTCTTTTTTCAGGCCCTCCCTGTTAAGCTGAACCTCAGAGTGCAAACATTAAATTAATTGTAAGGCTTTTTACTTTTCTTTTTTGTCTGAGACATTAAAGACATGTGCTTCTGTACAATGTAGATTTTCAAAATGGAGGTTTTTCATAACAGCACAAAATGAGATTTAAAAAGACATGAAATTATCACCATAACACTTGGTAAAAACTAAAGAAAGAAATGGTTAAAGCAAACCTGATGTATACTGGTATGAATGTGGGAGATGTAAACAGAGAGCAGGCAAATAGCCACACAGCCCCTACTTGAAATGTTTGAAATGACTGAAGGAATAAACCATACAAGGTCTGAAGTGTTTGTAGTTCCTGAGACTTTAGTTCTGTATGATACTAAAAATATATAAGTATTGGGCTGGGTATTTTGGCACCTAATCTTTCTAACTTTCTTACATATTGATAAGATTCTGGCATGGGAATAGATTTAAAGACATAACTCCATACCGCATGATTTCAGGAAAGGTCAATTGGTACAAATAATAAGCACATTTTAAATGCTGAACAGCAAGAATCTTTTGTTAAGTGTCCAAATAGGCTGATTATAACCTTAAGGTAGAGATTGTAATTCTGTCAAGCTTTGCAACCTGGTAAAACTGCTTTTTCAATACTCCCATGGAAGCTTCATTAGACTTTTTAACCAAGCCAACACATTGGCTAATACGTATGACAAATCCAGTCCTGTCTCAAGTTCTACTTCCAAGGGAATAGCATCAGCCCCCCCCCCCTATCGTTTTATTGAACGCAACAGTTATTCTTATGACCATCGGAGTCTTTGCAGTGCAGTTGCATTTTAGGACGATACTCCTCCAGATATAAAAGTTGCTTGCTGTTAATAGCTCCACACCACTTTTGTCTTATGAATTGTACTGCATCTTATTTCATTCCACCTTCAATTAATGCTAGGGCAACTAGCACTGGAGCTCTCCCAAGGCCTGTGACACAATGAAAAGCAATATAACAACCAGGGTCTTCATGAAACTTAATTTTTACAAGACTTAACCAGTCATCAGCAATCTGGTTGATGGTGGTGCACCATCATCGAAAGGCCAAATGAGAACATGGATGCCTTCTTTCTCCACAAGTGTTGTGTCTTAAATTGCTTCACATACTCCTACTATTGTGGTAACTCCATACTTCTTAAGTTCCTCTATAAATTTGTTTAAGGTAGCATTGATTGGATTGTGTGTAATAAGAAATCTCATGTTCTTGTATGTGACTTCTACTGGAGCTGGGTGGTTCATTTGAGCCATGTTAATTTAGTTAAAAAAATTCAATAGATTTATGAGAGAATTTTAAAAACTGAATACAGAAATGATGCAAAGAAATTGAAGTCTGGTTCTATATACTCCACTCGAAATTCTCAGTGCTTTGAGTATGAAGTTGACAGTAATGAGAAATGAAATGAACCTCCTAACAAGCAGCAGCAATTCTTCAATCCAGTAATACTGAGGCAATGGAAAGGAAGTGCACTGAGGTTTACCCCATCCAGGTCAGAACTCTTGTAAAATGCTCTGCAGATCTCAATTCAACTTCTGTGTCCAGGTTAAGCACGCTTAGGGGGGCTTCTTGGTGGAGTAGTAATCAATTTCTTCAGTTCACTTGTCTGCAGAGAGATCGTGCTGTGCCTGGCAGTAATCTCCACTGCTCTTCAGAAACTCCATAAATGTGTGACCAAGAACACCACAAAACTGAGGAATATGTTTACTCATGGAAGATTGTGGCCTAATCATATAGCCGGTCCCGAGGCGGTGGCGACACAGGTGGCGGCTGCAGGGCAGGGTGTGGCGGTGGTTGTCCTGGGGCAGCGGCAGCAGCAGCAGCAGCAATGCAATTTACTGAATGTATCACGGTTTCTTTATTGATTTACCTGCTGGTGGACATCTTAGTTATTTTTAAGTTTTGACAATTATAAATAAGGCTGCTATAAATATCTATGTGCTGAACTTTTTTGAGTGGCCATATTGCTGAACTTTTTTATTAGTTTGAATAACTTGGCATTATTCTTATACTTTCTATGTAGATAACCATGTTGGTTACACATTTTAAAGTTTTATACTTCCTTTTCGATACTTAAAAATGTTTTTGTTCAAGATGAATTTTCTTTTATCAAGTTCACCTACTTTTCTGAGTATGGTGCATGCAAAAGGCCACGAGTAGATATCCACAGGGAGTCAAGGGAAGAATACGGACATCCCAAGTTTGAACAAGTGTCTGTAGAAACTGAAGAGCAACAATGCACTTCCTGTCAACCAAGCGCCCTTGCAGGGTTATCAATAACCTCAAGGAAGGGGAAAAGTTAAAAAAAAAAAAAAAAGATCTGTAAAAGATGACAGTGCTTCTTATCCAAAGAAGGCACAATGCAATGACAGCCTACAACCTCAGAAGATGCTGGTTCCTCCATTACCCTTTAACTGGTACCAGTCAATGGACTTCACCAAGATGTACAAGCCTGGTGCCAACAATTAAAGCCGAGCTCCAAATGCCATGGATGAGATGTATATGAGAGACTGTGTTACTATGCTTATCCAAATAAAAAGAATATTCCTGACATGGCAACAGAGGCCAGGATTGAAAAATCATTATGAAGAAAATAAAGGTAAGCAAGGAGAAAACATACCCAAAAAGTTCTGAAGAAAAGATGTGCTTTTTTTTTTTTTTTTTTTTAAAGAGAAGATGTGTTCTAAAAGAACCGATTTTCCTGAAGTGGCTCCTCTTCCTGTAGAAACTTTGCCTGAAACCAGAGTTTGTAGCTCTCCTCGAGGAAGTTAAAGCAGTTGTGGTGACAACTTCTGCCCCAGAGGTTGTGTTGACTTCTTGAGGCAGAATTGCAGCCATGGCTGGGAAAATGGAGGCAATGGAATCAGAGCCCTTGGTGTTGCCATAAGAGGTCTATGGTGTCAGGTGATGTGTGAGGCCTGGGAGAAGTCTCCCTGCAAGCATAGGTGGTTAGGTTCACCTTCAGTTTCTTGTTGGAAAAGCCTGCATTCCTGAAATACAGGAAGGGAGAGTGAGTACACTCTTCCTACTTCTGGCCTGTAATTTGCCATCCCTTCATCTGGAGGACAAAATATGTCCAACATGTTTTCAAAGGACTAACGGTTTTTTGTTTGTGTTTTTGTTTTTAAGAATTATTTTTTTGAACTTTATTTATTTATTTAAATTTGACGAGAGAGAGAGAGAAAGAGAGAGAGAGAGAGAGAGAGAGAGAGAGAGAGAGAGAGAGAGAGAAAGTGAGAAGGCAAGCTGCCAGGTCTGGGACTGGGACTTGAACCATGGTCGGTTTTGTGGGAATCCAGCGCCCTTAACTACCACGCCACTTGGCAGTCCCAAAGAAATAAGTTCTTAATGAAAAGTCTCCAGTAGAATTAGAATATCAGGAAAAAAAGGGCACATCTATGGTTATAATTGATGGAAGAAAAAGTTGGACAGTGGACTCTACAGTGCCACTGAGAGCTGAACTCTGGTCCTCCACACTGGCTGTGTTTCCTAGTCACAGGCCTAAAGACCGGTGGGGTGCAGGTGTTACTCTCAAAACCCCAGCAGTGCCTGCTGCTTCATGGGTTGAGATATAGAGACTCATATTTTAAAGTGGAAAACTGTTTCACAAATGACTATACATTCTGGTTAATAAGATGAAAAAGTCATTCCTACTACCAAATGTCTACCCTTCTGAAATAGAAATGACTTCAACAGCTCTTTGAAGTGGGAACTTCTTCAGCTGTGCATTGTGAAGGAGTTGAGAAAAGAAACTCATTTGCTTCTATGTTGGATTTCTCCCCCTCAGGAATACTGACAACTTTAGAAGATGTTCCATTCTAATTGTAAATTTAATACAATGTAAAGTATTTTAAAAGGTTTCTGTTTATTATCATTTCCCATTAAATTTAAGCTCTTTTGTCTTTACTTTTTCCAAACAGTTTCTCTAAAACTTAAGGACAGTGTGGTATGTAGTAGATGCTTTATAACTATTTACTGAGTGAGGGAATAGAATGAGTTATATAAACAAATTTAAGGTGTCCCCCATTTTATTACTAATATTGTAATTTGAGGCTAGATTTACTTTATTTTGTTTTTCATTATACAATTTGCCATGGTTTGTATCTTTCAGGATTTGTTCATGATCAACCTTTGGCTTTGTGGATCTTCCTTCCTCCCTCTGTCTCTGTGTATGTTAAGTATACGTGTTTTTATGTTTTTCATTTTATGAATTACTTATCTTTAGTGGTTGTTTCAACAAGTGTCCATGATTGTGAATCTGTCTAGGTTTGTCAAAAATTTTTTTTTCAAAAAAAGTTCCTTTCTTTCACTGGGCAGGAGGTAGGCAGCACCCCTAACAAGATCTTGATGCTGCAATCTACCCCTGATCTCAACGCATGTACACCTATCATACTCAGTATCTTGAACTAGGATTCTTCCTATATGGAATTGCCTGGAAGAGTGAAACATTTTACTGTTGTGCCATGACATGACCCTCAAGTTTTGTTTATCCAAATGTATCTAAATTTTTTTTTTTGAGAGGTTTTTGCTATAGGGCGCGTGCGCTCGCCAGACAGAAAGAGACAGAGAGATAGAAAGCGAGAAATCACCCCCCAGGGGGAATGGCCACGCTGCAATCCCTTCTTCTCCATTCTCCTCTTGGGATCTTGGGCACGCATGCACACGCACCTGGCGTGAGTTTAAGCCACCAGGTCTGGGACTCAAACCGCGGTCGGCTACGTGGGAGTCTAGCGACATAGCCATTACGTTAACTGCTGGTCCCAATATATCTTAATTTTAATTTCAATCTAGAATAATATTTTACCTAGATATAGAATTTTGGGATGAAAGTAAGTCTCTATTTTATTGGCTTTTGTTTACTATTTTCTAGTCATTATTATTTCCTTCTTTATATACATATATTATATATATATATATTTAGTATTGTTTATTATTTTTATATATTCAGTCATTCTACATCATTTAGTTTGTAAAGAGATTACCCAACATGCTATATGCCACACAGCAGACAAGTTGAGACTACTATACATGATATCACCAACAGGCAACAAAACGTATCTGTGTAACACAAATGTCTTACTTCTCCATATTTTCTCAAATTTCCCTTCCTGCACTCTTCTCCTCTCCCACTCTCCTTCCACTTTGTCCCCAGTGTTTATAAAAATTTTCAATGCTTTTATGTCCTCCAGTCATTCAGTTTCTACTATAGGGTGCGGACGGTAGGTATATATTAAGTGAAGACATATAATGTTTCTCTTTCATAGCCTGACTTGCTTCACTCAGCAACAAATCTTCCATATTAGTCCACTTTCTATCAAATTCAAGGAACTTTTTTTTTTTTTTTTTAATAGCTGAATAGTATTTCATGGAGTATATGTGCCACACTTTTTCAATTCATTCATCTGTTTGTGGACATTTGGGTTGGTTCCATGTCTTAGCAATTGTGAATAATGCTGCAATGAATATAGTTGGGCAAATACTTTTCTGACTGAACATTCTCTTGTCCTTTGGGTAGATACTCAGAAGTGGAATTGCTGGATTATATGGTGCCGGGGACCAGCCTCGGTGTGGGTGGGTTATCTCGACGGAGGCAGCGAAGGTGAACAGAAGACAGAGACCTCGATGCCTTTTCATGCACGTCCTTTGCTGGACACCCCTCAAAGATTGCTCTAGGAGTCATCGTGCCTTTTTATTGAAAATGTGATACATGCAAGTAAATGGGTGAGGGGCAGTAGAAGATTTACTCTAAGGAACAGGGTATACAAAGCATGGAAGCAATAATTATAAAACATGCTGTTTTTCTTGTCAGATTAGGTAAAAATCAATCACAGTTTTGAGGAAGTCCATTTGTCTGTTGTATCTTCTTAGATCTTGATTACTGGGGAAGGGTCTTTTGAAGAGGGGGCTTGCAGGATGTTTGATAGTTTCAGTCCTGGGCCAGGGCTAACATTGCTGGTTGCAAAGACCTAGATAGGAATCTTGTCTTGTTAAGTAAAGACACAGTTAATATATGGACTATCTATACATTACAACAATAGAGGGTGAGTCTATGGTCTTATATGGGAAAGGAAGATGATCTTGTAGCTCAGGAGACAACACAGGATGTTTTATTAGCAGTTTTTTATAGTCCACAGCACATAGATGAGGAACTCTTTGTAGTTGAAAGCTACCTGTTGCTTTAGATAAGAGCTCCCAGCTAAGGTGGTTAATCTTTCTCTGGAGCCCTCAGGTTTGTTCATCGTCAGTCAGGCTTTTCCTTTCTTAAAAGAAACCATGGGTTTTTATTTTATTTGTTGAGTCTGTCAATTAGTGAGTTCTTTTGTTTTATCTCTGGGTGAATGTGCTGACTTTGCCTAGCATGAGCTAACTTTGGCCTGTAGCTTTAACAAGGGGTATGTACGTAAAACTAGCCTTAAACTAACTTAGTTTTCATATGCTACTGATGCTACTTTGGCTTATACTATTTTGACCTAACATATGTTAATTTTGGCTTAGACAGACAAGTGGGGGAGTCTCAAACTTCCCACCCTCTTCTTAGAGAACCGCATTCCTATAAGATCACTAATTGGCTTTATTGTAATGGTTGGGGGTGATATCTTACTCTTGCAGGGTACCATAATAACAGTAAAACTCACGGCAGAGAAATTAACTATAGGCCAGTAAAACGACACAAGGAGAGTTAGTTAACCACTGGCCTTATCTTGCCATTTCTTCTCAGCCCAGGCCATGGGAGACAGCCTCTTTACCAGTTTGTGTTGTCTGCATGGTCCCATCAATATGGGAGTTCTATTTGAAGATCCTTGAGGAACCTCCATATTGTTCTCCACAGCAGGTGGACCAACTTACATTCCCACCAACAGTGTATGAGAGTTCCCCTTTCACCACATCCCCTCCAGCACTTTTCATTATTTTTTTTTTTAATTTTCTCCATTTTGACTGGGGTTAGGTGGTATCTTTTATGGCATCCCTTATGATGAGGGATGTTGAACATTTCCTCATATGCTTTTTGGCTGTTCATATGTCTTCCTTAGAGAGTTGTTTATTCAGCTCATTTTCTCATCTTTTAATTGGGTTAATAATTTTCTTCCAGGTAAGCTGCTTGAGTTCCCTGTGTATTCTGGTTATCAGACCCTTATCTGAGGCACAGTTAACAAAAATTCTCTCCCATTCCTAGGGCTGTTGATTCACATTAATTATGTTGTCCTTTGCTGTGCAGAAACTTCTTAATCTGATGTAATCCCACCTGTCTATTTTGGGGATTATTGCTTGTGCTTTGGTGGTCTTGTTTAAGAAGTCTTTGCCTACCCCAATGTCTCCCAGAGTTTCCCCAGTAGTTTTACAGTTTGTGGTCTTAGGTTTAGATCTTTGATCCACTTTGAATTGATTTTTGTTAATGATGACAGATAGGAGTTTAGCTTCATCTTTTTGCAGGTGAATACCCAGATTTTCCAGCACCATTTGCTAAAAAGATTTTCCTTTTCCCACTGGATTGAGTGGTACCCTTGTCAAAGATCAGTTGGCTGTATGTTTTGGGGTTTATTTCTGGGGTCTCTACTCTATTCCATTGGTCTTCATGTCTGTTTTTGTGCCAATACCATGCTGTTTTGATTATCATAGCATTGTAATGATATATTTTGGGGTCAGGAAGAGAGATGCCAAACACTCCACTCTTCTTGCAATGGATGGCTTTGGTGATATGTGGTCTTTTATGATTCCAAACAAATTCCATGATTGCTTTTCTATATCTGTGAAGAATGTCTCTTGTAATTTTATAGGAATTGCATTAAATATGTAGGTTCATTTGAGTGGAATTGCCATTTTGATTATATTAATTCTCCTAATCCAGGAACATGGGATGTCTTTCCATTTTTTTATGTCCTTTTCAATTTATTTTTAAATATTCCTATAGTTTTCCTTATGGAGGCCTTTAACTTCCTTGGTTAGTTTTATTCCTAGGTATCTTATACTTCTTGTGGCTATAGTAAATGGGATTACTTTCTTCAGTTCTGTCTCTGTCTGCTTCTTGTTTACATATAGAAATGCTAAAGATTTTTGTATCCTGCCACTTTACTGTATGCATTTATTACTTTGAGGAATTTTTTCATGGATACTATTGGGTCTTCTATTTATGCAATCATGTTATCTGCAAACAGAGATAATTTCAACTCTTTTTTTTCCCTGTTGGAATGCCTTTTATTTCATTCTCTTGTCTGATTGCATTGGCTAAGACTTCCAGCACTATATTGAATAGGAGTAGAGAGAGTGGGCAGTCTTGTCTTGTATCAGTTTTTAGGGAAAAAGCTTTTTAGCTTTATCCCACTTAGTATAATGTTAGCTATAGATTTTTCATAGATGGTTTTTATTATGCTGAGAAATGATACTTCTTTGCCGATTTTAGTGAGAGTCTTAATCATGAAGGAATGTTGTATTTTGTTCCACATCTATTGATGTGATCATATGGTTTTTATCTTTCCTTCTGTTAATATGGTGTATTACATTTATAGTTTTGTGTATGTTGAACCACCCTTGCATATCTGGAATAAAGCCTACCTGGTCACGATGAATAACCTTTTTTACATACTATTGAATATGGTTGGCAAGTATCTTTTTGAGAAATTTTGCTCTATATTAATCAGAGATATAGGTCTGTAGTTTTCCTTTCTTGTCGTATCCTTATCTGTTTTGGGAATGAGGGTAATGGAAGCTTCATAGAATGAATGTGGAAGGGCTCCTTCCTATTGGATATCTAGAAACAGTTTCAGTAGAATGGAGTTCACTTCTTCTTTAACAGTTTTGTAAAATTCAGCAGTGAAGTCATCAGGACCTGGATTTTTATTTGTTGGGAGGTTATTTATTACTGATTTAATCTCATTGCTTGTTACTGGTCTATTCAGGCTTTTTGTGTCCTCCTGATTCAATCTTGGTAGATTATATGTGTCCAGAAATTTGTCCATCTCATCCAGGTTTTCTTCTTTGTTGGTGTAGAATCACTCATAGCGTCCTCCAATGATGCTTTGTATTTCTATTATGTCTGTTGTAATGTTGCCTAATTCATTGTGAATTTGATTTATCTGGTTCCTTTCTCTCTTCTTAATTAGTCTAGATAATGGTGTGCCAATATTGTTATCTTTTCAAAAAACCAGCTTTTGTTTTAATTTATTTTCTGTATAGGTTGTTTATTTTCTATTTCATTTATTTCTACTCAAGTCTTTATTATTTCTTTTCTCTTGGATTTTTGTTGTTATTTTTCTAATTCCTTGAGACATGTTAGGTTTTCCTTTGCCAATTTTCCATCTTTTTCTTGTGTGCACTAATTGCTATGAACCTCTCTTTTATGACTGCCTTTGCTATTCCCATAGATTATGGAAACTTGTGTACTCATTATCATTTGTTTCCATGAATCTTTTGATTTGTGTCTTCCTCTCTTCAATTATCATGAAGTCATTCAGAAGTAGGTTATTTAGTTTCCAAGTATTTGTGTATTTTTGAGGGTTTTTTTTCCTGAGATTAATATCAAGTTTAATTCCATCATGATCAGAGAAGATGATGCTGGATATAGTTTCTATGCCTTTGATTCTGTAAAGGCTGGTTTTGTGCCCTACCATGTGGTCAGTCTTCGAGAAAGTACCATATGGGGCTGAGAAAAATGTATATTTTCTGTGTTTTTTTTTCTTCTTTTTTGTTTTTGGTGGAAAGTTCTATAGATGCCTTTCAAGTCCATCTGATTTATGGTATCATTTACATCTTGAATCTCTTTGCTTATTTTTTGTCTCATTGATCTGTCTAGAAGATATAATGGGGTGTTGAGATCTCCAACAATTAGTGTGTTACAGTCTATTTCTCATTTTAGATCTAGGAGTCTTTCCTTTACATATATGGGTGCTCCTGATTTGGGTGCATAGATATTTATAAACGCTATATCTTCTTGATGAATTAGCACTTTTACTACTATTTAATGCCCTTCTTTGTCTCTTCTTATGGTTTTTTTGTCTTAAAGCCTATTTGGTCAAAATAAGTATAGCAACTCCTGCTCTTTTTTGGTTTTCATTTGCATGGAATACCTTTTTCCAGCCCTTCACTGTTAATCAGTGTATGTCTTTATCCATGATATGAGTTTCTTGTAGTCAGCAGATGGAGGGTTTCTGATTTTTAATTCATTCCTCCAGTCAGTGTCTCTTGATCAGAGAATTTAATCCATCAACATTCAACAGTATCATTGATATTTCCAGACTTGTCCCTACTCTAATGGTAGGGACAATATGGCCATATTCTTGGTTGTTTTTTGTTCTCTTATTGCTGTCTGTCTGATTTTAGTTTTCTTGATATAGTCTTCCTTTCAGGATTTCTTGAAAAGCAGGTCTGGAGTTGGTAAATTCTTTCAGGTTTTGTTTGTCCGAGAACATTTTTATCTTTTCACATATGAAGGATAATCTTGCCAGGTATAGTAGCTTTGTTTGAAACTGATTTTCATTTAACACTTTGAATATATTTCCTCATTCTTTCCTTGCTTGCATTGTATCTGAAGAGTGGTCCAGTGTTAGCCTAATGGGATAGTCTTTGTAAATGACTTGATGTTTCTTTCTTGCCAATCTTAGTAACTTGTCTTTGTGGTTTTGGCCCATCTAGCTATGATGTTCTGTGGAAAGGATCTTCTTGGATTGATTCTATTTGGGGTTCTAAGTATTTCTTGGGTCTGGATATTTAAGTGCCTCTGTAGACTTGGAAAGTCTCCTCCCAGGATTTTGTGGAATAGATTATCAATACCCTCATTAGTTACTTCACCTTTTGGAATACTAATTATTTGGATGGGTGGGTGTTTCATGATTTCTCATATATTCTCTCTGTTTTCTTGGCTGTTTTCTCAGTATTTTTGATAATTTTTTCTAGGTCATTTTTTTTTTTCTTCTGAGTTTCAATCTTTTTTTTTTCTGGAGAGGTTTTCGCTATAGGGCGCGTGCACTCGCCGGACAGACAGAGAGAGACAGAGAGATAGAAAGTGAGAAATCACCCCCCAGGGGGGATGGTCATGCCGCAATCCCTTCTCCTCCATTCTCCTCTCGGGATCTTGGGCACGCACGCACATGCGCCCGGCGTGAGATTTAAGCCACCAGGTCCGAGACGCGAACCGCAGTGGACTATGTGGGAGTCCAGCAACATAGCCATTACGCTAAATGCTGGTTCCCTGAGTTTCAATCTTCTTCATGGTCTAACTTACTTTTAATACTTTCAAGGGGGGTTTTGATTTTCTGTATTACAGTCTTCATATCTAACAGTTCCGTTTGATTCTTCTTCTTCTTTTTTTTATGGTGTCCAATTCTCCTTTTATATCATGGAAGGTCTTCCTCATCTCTTGGAGCTCAATGTCTCTTTTCTCTTGCATCTCATAGAGTGTCATTACCATAAATATTCTAAATTCTTTTTCTGACATTTTGGTAATATCCTTTAATTTTTCCCAACTTGGAGACAAGTTGTGGGAGATGTATTACTCTATTCTCTCACCCTTCAGGCTCTTCTCCGATTTTTAGTAATTTGGTAATGTATTCACTTTTGGCTAATTTGTTGGAGAAGGATTCAGTAAGTGTGAGCTTGTGTGTTTCCCTTACTGTGAAATAATTTGGTGCTTTTTTGTCTCTTCTACTGTGTGTTCCTGTGTGGGAATGACAGGAAGAGTTTTGGAATCAGATTTATGATGGAGTTTCCCTCTTTTTTACAACCAGTACAGTAAGGGGCAAAGAATTCTCTAAAACTCACAATGTTTAGATGTTTAGCTATTATGCACCTAGTCTTCTCTAGACAGTGGGTAAGGGCTGAGCAATAAAGTAGGAAAGTAAGGTAAAAGAAAAAGAAAGTAGGAAACAAATAAAAAGAAAAAGCAAAGAAATAGGAAGAAAAGAAAAACAGAGATAAGGAGAAAAAGCGAAAAAATAGAAAGAAAAATAAACAACAGAAATAGGAAGCTGTGCAACTGTACCTACAAAAGACAGGAGAGTCAGAGATGGAGGTGTCTGGATGAATTCTGTCCTAGGTGAGAGAAAAAAATCAATTAGCAAGATAAAGGCATAAGGAAGGATACAGAAAAGCTGATTTTTTTTTTTTTTTTAAAGAGAAAAAAATGTTGGAAGGGACAGAAAATAGTAAGAGGGAGAGACGCATTTTGCCTACCTGACTAGCACTGGGGTATGGGAGGAGGTCCCTATCTAGACGAGCTTCACAGCCTTGAGACTGGACCTAGAAGAGACAGGAGGGTCAGAGATAGAGGTGTTTTTGTTTTTAATAGTTTCCCTTTGTTTTTGCTCTTCTGAAGTTGCACTCTATTATGTTTGGGAGTCTTTTTCTTATTCTTTTCTTTGTCATGGTTGGGGTTTAAAAAATTGAGTTTTATCATTTTTCTAAATTCTGAGAAATTTCTAGGCATTTAAGTTTCACTTCAGACATTTCGATGAGTACCCTGTATTTTCCACAGATCATTCCAGAAGTGGACGAATGAAAGCACAATCTCTTCATTCACGGATCTTACTGTCTGGGAGAGGGGAGTGGTGATAACCACACCAACGATTTCAATAATGTATCAAGCAGTGCAAAGATAGTGCATATAGAGCACAAACAGGAGATTTACACCAAATTGGAAGGCAGAGAACGCTTCCTGAGGCAGGTGCTGAAGAATCAACAATAGACACTAAATGAAGATTACCTTAGCGTCAGAATGTAAGACTGAGTACAAGCAGGTGAGATTGCAGGTAGGAGATTGTTCAGGATGCTATTGTATCAGTTTTAGTGGTAAGTGAAAGCACCTGGAATAAAGTTGTGTGAGTGATAATGGACAGGTAAGATACTGGAGTGACATTTGAAAACAGTCTACAGAGCTTGGTGAATTCTGTCATTTTGTATCAAGAAGACTCATCTAGTCCAGGAATTTGGAAACTGTTATTTAAAAAAAATAGTGAAAACTGTGTATTTGATGAATGGAGAGTTGTCCTTCACAGAAGAAAGACTACATAAGTAATAATAGTGATAATACCTATAATTATATTTAGATATACATTAACAAGGCATTTTTATGAACATTGTTCCCTCTAGCCATAAACTCTTGACTATATAAATCTAGCTTATTTTCTTTTTTTAATCATTTTTAATTCTAAGTGTAATTGTCTTATTCTGGATCCCCTAGAAAAAAGAGCCTGTGGGAAAACTGACACACTACTTCTATTTTGGGAAATACAACGCAGGGCACTGAGGATGATGGGAAAGATGAAAGGAAGGCAGGAAAAAAGAGAAAGAAATCAGGAGATAGGCTTGTGGGGTATCTGGGTTGTTGTTGACCAGCATCTGAGACCCAGGGGATGATGAGGTGACTAAAAATCCAGAAAGGTGCATAAACCAAAGCCAATGGAGGAACTATAATAAGTTTCATGAAGTAAAACAACTTCTTTGTCTTAACACTTAAAAAAAAATTCAGTACATGTATTAATATTAAGATTTTCAAGGACCCAGAAAGCCTTCTCAGTAGTGTATGGCCTATGCTTGATTCATGGCTTTTACCATCACTCTAATAATGCCCTTTGCTGGAGATTTTGAAAGTCTTTCCCATAAATTTTCTAAGGTATTATGACTGTTTATCAAGCATTTAGTTTGTCATGGTGTTAGATTGACCTGGCAATTGCTCATGATGGAATTTGTAGGTTATGATTTGATAAATTAGATGACTGCTGCTACATAGGGAGCAGTTTGTGGTTACCTTTTTTTTTTTTGATAATCCACTAGAAAACTTGTGATATTAAGATTTTCAAGGACCCAGAAAGCCTTCTCAGTAGTGTATGGCCTATGCTTGATTCATGGCTTTTACCATCACTCTAATAATGCCCTTTGCTGGAGATTTTGAAAGTCTTTCCCATAAATTTTCTAAGGTATTATGACTGTTTATCAAGCATTTAGTTTGTCATGGTGTTAGATTGACCTGGCAATTGCTCATGATGGAATTTGTAGGTTATGATTTGATAAATTAGATGACTGCTGCTACATAGGGAGCAGTTTGTGGTTACCTTTTTTTTTTTTTGATAATCCACTAGAAAACTGTGAATAATAATACTGCATGTAAAAAAGACAAGGATGGATAAAGGTAGAAGGGAATGCATTTCCTTGTAAGTAACAAATAGCCACGAATCTCTTATTAAATTTTACAGGCAGGGAGCCTGCGACTCTGAACATGGGTTCTTACTGTAAGAAAAATTTAGACCAGTTATGGTCTTATTGTTTCAAAGCACTCAAATTGAGTTGAAATGTTTTATAACTTGCCCACTTTTGAGGGAAGGGGTGGGGTAAAGGATAAAATAAAAGCTGTTATTGAAATTTCTAAGCATACAGTTCATAGTTGCAAGCAATGGAAACCCAATTTGGCTGCTTTTTGAGAAAAACAGTATTTTTTTTTCAATGAGCATCCACTCTTGGGACTATGCAGATGGGACAACAGTCCAAATCATGCTGCAGAACCAGCTCAGTAGGGACATTGCTGTCACTACTGCTAAGAACTACAGCTTGCACTGTTGACATTGCTAGCAATGGTCTCCAGAAGCTGCCATCAGCTCTGCTATCTCTGTTATCTAAGTACTTGATTTTTGTGACAGTTACCTCCATTATCATAGATAATTTATTCCTTCTGCACCTCATCAGACAAGGGAAAGGGACTACCTTTACCACTAAGAGACTGTCAAAGGATTTGGTTGGTTCAGGATACTGAAGGCATTCAAATTCATCCATTTTCTCCCATTCTGTATTTCAGTTTTGTTCTATCCTGATCAATGTTTTTACTTTTACATAAGTGGTCTCAGTGGGCTGTGCATTCAACTGACATTGTAATTTAGAAACCTGCAGGATCAAAGTTTGAGTTTGATTTTCAGTTATAGCAGCCCTGCGGCTGAAAGTGATAAGAGATTCTTTTAGCAGTCAGAGAAACACGGGATTTCACTTTATGCCTCTAGCCAAGAATTTGTGATTTCAGTTTGTCATTCTTTCCCATGAAGCAGTGTAGCATTGTGAGAAGCAACCTCCATGCCCCACAGTTCTTGAATTCCTCACACCTTTTATACATTTTTGTGGCAGTGGGCTACATCCTTCTTAGTTTTGCTTTCAATGAGGACTTTTTTAAGGTGATAATCTGTGGCATGAACATCCAGATTCTCATTTTTAAATACTAGCTGGATTGTCATTGTTTTTATGTTTTACTCAATTTCATTTTTCATAGGTGCCATTGTCTGCAGATACAACTAATACTAATTTATATATTAGTCAATGTTTACTGCGGATGATGTAGGCAGAAAATGAATTAATTATATGGACACTTACTTATATAGAATCTCTAGGGCTAAAGAGCTAGGTACAATGTCTCAAATCACTGTTGCTGCTGCTGCTGATTCTGGGGATATAGTTTTCATTATTAACAGTATTAGTAATGGACCCTGAATTAGAGCCACTAACACCACTACCATTATTACTCCAGAAATATTATGCTTCAACTCCATCATTGCCAGAGCCAGTTGCTCACATTCTTTTAGCACCACTGTGTCACATACAAGATCTAAAATTGGATGCATCTAATTAGTAAAACTTTAGGTTGTGGTCCCATGTTCCAGTGGCCAGATGAGTATCTGGAATTTGCTTTTTTATAATTTGTGCCAGGCTCTGCCATCTACCTTATACTTTCCCTTCATAAGGTAGAGAAATATAGGAAGTAGATTGTTTCAAATAATATAGATTGGCTCTCTCCACATTGATTCTATATTTTACGTTAGTCATCATCTGGAAAGTGGTGAATTACATTCCAAGGCTCCATTGCTACTGCAGAATTGTACAAGATTGAGATATAAAGCCAAGTCATCTAAGCTGGTGGCTGCATACAGGGAAACTTCATTTTCTGAAAGCTCGGTTGTGAAGGTGACTTTTCCTAGACTGACTGTGGAGGACTTCTGGCTTTCAGAATTAAATGTACTAACTGGTGAGTAAGGTTGTCAGTGGAGTTTCTTGGAACAGAATTGCAATGTGCTATGCATTTTTTTTTCTCACTGTGTAGTTCTTGGCTCATTGACCCTATCTGTTTGCCTTCAAGCCTTGTTCTTTTCCCCTCTCAGGGATTCTGTGAGCTGGCTAATATCCTTCTATAAATTTTCTTCTGCTAAAACTAGCACAATTCAGTTCTATTGTTTGCTAGTGAAAGCCCTGACTAATAGGAAGTTTTAGGTGGTAGGCAGCCCATAAGAATGGTGAATTCTAAAATATACATGTAGAGATTGGAAGTGTCGAACTTCAGTCAGTATGGGAAGCCTTCAAAAATTTATGGAAAAATGGGACTAAAGTATGAATTTATTTTGGGGCAAAAATTTTGGAGATCCATGCATACTTTTTTACTAATATGCATGTTCCATGAACTTTTTAAAGACCATATTTGTAAGCAAAAGTAAGTTAAATAATGAAATAAGATTAACATACCTAGATGTGTACAAATTCATGTTGCAACAGCAAAATATTCTACTAGACTAGTAAACTTGTGAACTTCACATCTCAAATGCAATTATCGATAGAGGTATGAGCATATGTTGGATACCTTGCAGATGCAGCATTGCAATAATCTTAATAACAAGCATTTGTTGAGTGCTCACTGAACAGTGCTCCATAGATTATTTGTTATATGCTCATAGAAAACCTTTGGAGTATTTAGTATTTGCATCTCCATTTTACAAATGAGGAAATTAAGGTTTAGGCCAGTTAAAATGGTCATTTAGCTAGGTAGGCAGGGATTGGATTTGGACCAACATCTATGATCTTAGATTTCTTATTATTCCACTAAGCAATACTGGCTCTTATCACTAAATGTAGATTTAACTGCTATGCTTAGAATGACATAGAATTACATAGAATTTGATGAGCAAATTTAAGACAGAGGATACATATTTAATAAAGAAAGTCAGAGAAACAACATGAATGCTCCTTAGGGGAGTCATGGACTAGAAGCTAACAAATCTCCTGTATGAATGTCTCCTGTACAGAAATTTAAAAACATTTTTTCTAGAGCAGGTACATTATGCTCATTATACTTGAAAACCTTGCTACTCCAAGTGTGGTTCATGGACCCACAGCATTGGCATCACATGGGGGTTTGTTAGAAATGACTTCATTTATAAAAGAATGAAATGGGAATATCAAATTAATGAAATTAAGAAGTGTTCTGCATGGAGTCTTACATTTTATTGTATAAGAGAAGCATTTTTATGTCCTGATGGAAGTATTTGTATTTCTAAGCAAGAGTGCAGTGTAGAATAGATAGACAATTAAACTTTTTTTGAATATATTTTCCCTTTCTTTGCTCCTTTTAATTACAGAATAAAGTATCATACATATATATCATACATATACACACCTATAGTGAAAGATACTAACAGATACTAAAAAGTGGCAGGACCTACCTGTGAGCCCAGGTCTCCTCATTATTATCTCTTTAGTATATTTTAGATAGTAATAGAATCTGCAAGATATTTAGTACCTAAGAGGAAATTCACATCCTAGATGTCACTGATGTGGAACAAAATCTTCCTGTTTTTGTTTCTCTCTCTCATGACTTCGGGAGTCAACTTTCCTTGCAAAGATCACTTAAATTCTCATTTTAGGAGGCACTTGCCCATCACAGATACAGTAGGGAGGAAAGGACGCATAAGGTTTTCCTGCTGGAACCGAAAAGCTTTTTCTGCAGTCCAGGTGGCTCTCGTAGTCTTTACCAGATGTCTGCCCAGACCCATTAAGTCTTGGCATGCATGCTCTTAGGAAAGGACTAAGCCCGTCTCACCCATGAGCAAGTGCTGAATGAATGGAAAGTTTCCAGCTGTATGCTCAGAAAGAATACTTAATGAAGACAACCGATGTCTCTGAATGCTTTATTTTCACAATTGTTCTAAAGGCTGCAACTTACAGATAAATACTTCTGAGGAACTAAGTATGCAAAAAAGGCTTTAAAATATAAACCCTAACTATGTTTTACGATGCTGTCCTAATCTTTATGTTCTCATTTATTTTGCTGTTAACAGTTTTGGAATGATTTATCAAGAATCATTAAAAAAATTATTTACTAGAATCCTTTTTTATTTTATATATCGTTGCTATTTATTTATTGCTAGAAAGTGTACGCGTTTGCCAGAGAGAGAAAGAGAGAGGGAGAGAACCACCTCTGATGGAGTGTGGTCACATTACAATCCCTCTTTCTTCATTTCTTCATCTTGTTGGGATTTGAGTCATGTATGCATACATACCCGGCATGTTTTTTTTTTTTTTTTTTACCACTAAGGATGTACTCGAACTATTGTTGGCCAAGAGGGATCTGGCTTATAATGCACAGTGCTTTCTTTTCCCGAGTCAATGGGAGTAAAATCTAAAACTCCTTCCTTTGTGAGAAGTATGATTGAGATTTCTCCATACTCATATTTAAAAACAAAACAAAGTATCTATGAAGTTGGAATTGTACTTATTTGAACTGTGTCACACTGTCAGTTCCAGGATCTGACTCCTTTCTTTTTTTCCTTTTTTTTTTTTTGGAGAAGTTTTTGCTTTAGGGCGCATGCGCTCACCAGAAAGACAGAGACAGAGAGACAGAAAGCGAGAAATCACCCATGGGGATGGGGGGCGGTGGGATGGCCACACCGCAATCCCTTATCCTCCAAGGATCTTGGGCACGCCCACACACGTGCCCAGCGTGAGTCTAAGCCACCAGGTCCAGGACTTGAACCATAGTCAGCTACATGGGAGTTCAGTGACATAGCCATTACGCTAACTGCTGGTCCCCAGGATCTGATTCCTTTCTGTCAGCCCTATCTCTTCCTCTTCCCTTCCTCATGTCCCAGGCTCAGCCGTACTGCACCATATTTCTCTAACATGTTGTGTTGTTTATAGCGCATCATCTCTTTCTTGCATAAAATATCAGTCTCTCCATATCCACATGTTGAAAGCCTTCTCATTTTTGAAGATGCATTCCATTTCATTTCTGAATAGAATCTCTCCTGATTTCCCTACTGACTGAGAACTGACTATCCTGTCCTTGATGGCTAACCGGGACCCTAAATCCCCATATAGCAATATTTACATGAATGCTGAATAAATAGTGACAAAGAGTGAAATGATGAAAAGAACTAGAAGATTCCTAACTCCTTAAACTAGTAATGCAAGACCAGAAAAATCACAAGAGAATACTTTTTTTCTTTTGCATATGTTTATAGCCCATTTCATATCTAGGCTAAACACCCTATCGTCAGAATCCCTGGCTTACTCATCTTTGTATAGCCAGTGTTCTCTTCCAGTGCCAATTTTGATCGTCTCGCTTGATGGTGCTATTTTCAGAGGTTATATGATCAAATGATGATTTCATTGAAACATATAAATTCATTGACTTGGTACTTTTATCATGACCTTAGATGCCTGAACCACACTGCCTTTATTGAGTATCTGAAGAGGTTTGTCTTTATATAAAACTTCTTTATAAATTTTCTTCAAATGTCAGGATCAAGAGCAGAGACACATTTGTTCCGGAATGCTTATCCCATTCTTCGCTGATGATCAATTTAAAATGTGTCTGTTCAGGCAAGAATAAACAGAGCAAATGATCTTTTTTTCCCACATGAGCTCTTGAATTTCACTTTTCTCTAGAATGAAAACTGCTTCTTTCCAATAGAAGATTTTTTATACTGTCATTTTAAAAATGGATTTTCTTTTATCAAGTCAATAACCTTTATATAAGCATTGTTTTCTTTTATGAACAGCTTTGAGATCAGTTTTCTCAGATTCTGTTTTGCAGTGATGCTGTTGGTGTTGGAAGGATATCATTTGTCATGCCTTAGAGACTGGAGTAGCCCCTCTTTCTTATACAAAATAAGAAAAACAAGGTCTGATTTGCCCAAACAAGATAAATGTTCTCAGGATACTTATTCTTCCTGTGATTTTCTGGACTTGAATCACTGGTTTAAGATTTAAGGCGTCTTCTCGGTTCTTTATTTTTTATTGTTTCGCAGCTTTTTGCCACTTCCTACTCAATATTTATGTAAAGATTCTTTTTTCCCCTAAATTTTCTCCATTTATTCATGTTAGAGTGTGAGTATATATGTGAAAGGAGAGAGAGAGAGAGAGAGAGAGAGAGAGAGATGAGTACCCTGCACAGGATCTGCTCAGTCCACAATATTATTCCTCTAGTCCCTCAGTCTGTTGGATCTTGGGCACTTGTATGCATACCTGTCCCATTTCAGGACCAGACCAGAGATTCAAACAGCAGTTGCCATGTGGGATCTGGCTTCTCTTGAGCAGTGGATTATGGCTGTACCACAGAGTTGGCTCTGTCAAGATTGTTTTATGGGCAAGTTGGGAGCAGAGCAAAATAGTAAAAGCAGTTCAGATTTGTGTATAGTGTTACTCTACTTCTTTTTCCTTCCATCCTTTTGATCTTTGACAGTATGTACCGTCCTTACATCCTGATTATTCAGTTGTCCCTACAACATAGCCTTCCCCCTTGGGTCAGTTTCTCAATGACAAAACTTTTCTCCTTTCTCCCTCAACTAAAAAGGTCACCGGTTGCCTGTCACAAAATCTGATTAAACTCTTCCCTCCAAGGAGTTACCGATTATTAATGGCCTAATGTTTTCTTTTTTTCTTTAAATGAAAATAAATGTTGCAAAGAAAATAAAGCCTTTATATGGCAGATTTGTTAACCAAGGATGTGACTCCATGATTGTAATATTTTAGACACCATGAGGTGGAGTGCTCATATAGTTTCTAGGAGAGATGTGTAAGCAGGTACTTCTACCTCCTATCTGTAAGACTGACAGTGGTGGTGGTCAAAACAACCATAGGACTTCCAGCACTAAAGTGCTAGAATCCATTTATGTACACACATTTATGTTCTTTCATAGAGGAATCTATTTTATTATTTTTTTGGGAGAGGTTTTTGCTATAGGGCGCGTGCACTCTCCAGAAAGACAGAGAGAGACATAGAGATAGAAAGCGAGAAATCACCCCCCGGGGGGATGGCCACGCCGCAATCCCTTCTCCATTCTGCTCTTGGGATCTTGGGCACGCACACACACACGCCCGGCGTGAGTTTAAGCCACCGGGTCTGGGATGCGAACCACGGTCGACTACATGGGAGTCCAGCGACATAGCCATTATGCTAACTGCTGGTCCCTCATAGAGGAATCTAAATACTGATATGTCATGGTAACTGCATTGTGCTTCAATATTATAATAGAAACTAAAAGTCAAATTATTTTATTTTTTTTAAATTGCAGGTATAATGTAAATAGTAATAGTAATAAGACTATTAACTTCTTAATAGTTATGGTTACTACTATTATATTCTAAATTTGGGTGAAATTTAATTAAAGTATTGAAAATTGTGTATATTTAAGGTATGTGACACAGATAATATATCAAAAAACAGTTTGCTTCAGATTATTCTCTGGGAACAAATGACTAGAATAGTTAGACTATAATTAATCATCAAAGCATTTTATACATTATGGGTATGATAATGATAAATATAAAAGAAAATTGAAGGGAAAGAAATGATATGTAAAGAATAATTCTAGGAAAACTATAAAGACAGACAGCAGATGTCACTGTTGCTTTTTCCTTACCCTTAACATCATTTTGGGGAATTTTGTTCTGACTTAAGGACATTTTAAATTTTATTTGAGAATGCTAACATGTTAAACAAGTCCACATATGCTAAACTTCTGTTTTGAATTTTATATTTATGAAGGTTATGACTATAAACCTTGCATATATGATTATGAAGAGGATACATTGTATGTTTTATAAGCCTTGGTTCATTAATTTAATATTATACCTTGATAAAATAATTATAATAATAGACATTATCTGATTTAGATGGTTTTATATTAAAATGAAGTGTTAATAACTTTTAAGATTAGCTTGTCCTGATCTCCTTTTAAATGACCAATAATATCATTCATTCTTTCTATGGTAAATACTGAAGTCCATGGCACCAAATCTTATCTGTGACAATGATTTAAGAGATATTTTACAATGTGAATAATCTAGCCAGTTTCATGTAGAAAATATTTGGGAAATATGTTCCAGCTATTTTCTGGAACATACTCAACTTTCAAAAATGATAATTTTTTTCCCCATCCCATTTTCTTTCCCTGGTCAGTTAAACTCCTATTTTCTATTATAATGTTTTCTCTTCAAGCTACTGTCTAATATGCACAAACACCAAGTTCTCATCTTCCTATTTAATAAGTTACCAGGATATCTTGATTCTATCTTTTGTGCATTTCTAAAATCAACCTCTTCCTTTTCATTATGAACCTTAAACCTCACAGAACACAACTGAAGTATGTCACACACATACACACACATTTATAAGAAGAAAACCTTGGATAATTTTTCAGTTTCGATGGGGTTCCATTATTACTTATTTATTTTTTAAAGAGTTTTTTTTTTTTTTGCCTTAAGATATGTGCATTTGCTGGAGAGAATGAGAGAGAGAGAGAGAGACAAAGGCAACAAGAGAGGAAGTGAGAAATCACCTCCTAGGGCAGACGGCCATGTTGCAATCCATTCTCCTCCTCCATTCTCCTTCTGGTATGTTGGGTATGCATGCACACGTACCCAGTGTGATATTTTAAGTTACTGGGTCTGGGGTTTGAACAGCAGTCAAACATGTGGGAGTCCAACAACATAACTGCTACGCCATCTACTGGCCTCAGGGTTCCATTATTTTATAAGAAGGAACTTTTTTTTTTTTTTTTTAAGAGAGAGATTTTTGCCATAGGGTGCACACGCTCACTGGGGAGACACACACACACACACACACACGCACACACACACACAGAGAAACAGAGAAACAGAAAGTGAGAAATCACCCCTGAGGGGGGATGGCCATGTTGCAATCCTTTCTTCTCCAGTCCCCTCTCAGGATTTTGGACACATATGCACATGTGCCCGGTGTGAATTTTAAGCCACTGGATCTAGGACTTGAACTGCAGTCGATTATGTGAGAGTCCAGTGACTTAACCATTATGCCATCTGCTTATTCCTGCAGCCATATTTTTAATGTAGAAAAAATGTTGCAAGAACAAGTAATAGTAGAATTTGAACATATAAAGATTTCTTTTTCATAAAACTGAATCTTACTATTATCTTTTATTTAGAAGATTGCAATTTTACCATTAATTCCTGGGACATGTTGAGCCTTTTTTCCCCCTTCTTTTGAAAAAGATCTATAAAATAAGAAACTTGGGTAAAATATTCCTAACTTACTTTCCATTGATCGAATTCCATGATTCATTAGGAAGCCCTTGAAAAGAAAGTATTACTTATTTCTCATAAGTATATATCCCTTTTAAATGAAATGTATTATTTTTTAAGAATTATTTATTGAATTTCATTTCTTCTTCTTCAGTTGAACCAGAGAGAGAGAGAGAGAGAGAGAGAAAGCCACCAGGTCCGGGACTTGAACTGCGGTCAGCCATGTGGGAGTCCAGCACCTTAACCACCATGCCACCTGCTTGGGCTCTATAATATGTATTCTAAAACTAAAACAGAAGCATATATTGAATATTTACTAGGAAATTAACATTTTCATAATAATAGAATAATGAAAATTACTTGGACTCTGCTATAGCTAATTAACAATTCAAAGACTATCATGATATTAATCTATAAGGTGGGAGATAAACCTGTTAATGTGTGTAAATTATGACTGTTAAAATAAGTGATAGTTGATGCCCAGTTGTAGTGGTGTGAGCAGAAGAGCACTTCTGTGTGTTGACTGAGGCCACAGGAAAGGCACAGGGTTGGTTCCTGGCCCAACCTAGTCAGGCTAGGTGTGACGGCACACACTGTGATCTGTGATCCTTGCTAACTTGGAGGCTGGGCAGGAGGATTGCAAGGTGGTGAGACCCTGTCAAAAAATATACCTCTCTCCTTCCTGCTTATATTTATTCCCTTTCTCTCTTATTAGAAACAAAACAAAACAAATAGTTCATATTTTGGACTTTATTGTCTTCATTGAAAATATTATTAATGGCAGTGTTGACATGGGGGTCAACAGGGGGTGGGACACCAGAACATAGTTGTGAGTTCTGCATGAATCAGCTCTGCAGACTGGTGCCAGTTCAAGGGAACTCTAAGAAACATATTCAGAATTGCTGGAACAAATAGTTTTCACGCTGATGAATTTGAAGATGGTTTTTTGTGTTTGGTTCATGTATTATTTAACTCAGCAAATGTTCTGAAGAGGCGTTTCTGAAAAGGAGAGAAACAGGGGTACTTTATTCACCGGTAGACCTTTCATACTCAGAGACACTTTATTTCTGTGGCTTATTCAGAATATTACTTTTGAATACTTTGCATCTTCAATATAGGCACTGGTTTGAAACTTGGATTTTAATTTGATGCTTTGATTAAGAAATTTAGTCTTTCATAAATTATAATTTCCTTATAAAGATAGAATTTTACCTATATTTTACCTATATTTTTCAAGGTTGTTTTGAAACCACAATATTCACATTTTTAGACTTGATGTGCTTAAAGTACCTACCCCCCAACACCAGTAAATATGTAAAGCATGCTGTAAGAAATATATATATATATATATTTTTTTTTTTCATATGTAGCAAATAATTTTCAATTCCCTACTGAATACAAAGTGTTTGGTTGGTTCTGGAATTATAAAAAAGTAGGATTTGTAGTCTCCACACTTAGAAACAATGCTAAAGTAATGCACTTTCTCTTCGAAACAGAAGTTCTTTATCTGAAGTCTTTAAAATTGTTTTAAAGTTTGCATGCATTGAATTTGAATTTAAAAGGTTTGTTTACTAACTTTACTTTAATAGCAATACCCTGACTATTTTCACCCTTTTTACCAACCACTAGTTTCAATATTGCACTCATTCACTTTTCATCTTTAAGCCTGGACATTCAGGGAATAAAATGGAATTTTAGATCTATGTGTTGTCCACTGATTTTTCTGATTGAGGTATGAAGCACCCAGATGAGTGGATTGAGGGGATACTCCTCATGGAACATCAAGCTAGAAAATGAACTGTACCGTTGGTGTGTTTTTACATGACTTGTTTACAGTTTTGAACTTTGTAAAAAGGTGACTTTATGAAATGGAAATCAATAGTCATAGTTTAGGATGTGGATGCCAGCTGTCGATTCTCCAGCCAGAGTGAATAGACTGTTTGTTGGTCTTATGGTATCCCACCTTCTCGGCTGAGTGGGCCTCCTTCCTTGACCAATGCTTCATAGAACTATGGATAGTTTACCTTTGGTCATTATCAGTCCCTCTCAACTCCATCATGATTTCAGTTAATATTCTGTCTGTTATTATCTTAGGCAGCAGAAATAAATGATTGTATATGTCTCTCTCTCTCTCTCTATATATATATATACATACACACACACACACACACACATTGTTGTCTTAATGTATTCTCACTAGCTTTCTGAAAATAATCATTACTCTTAATATTATTATAGCAGCCCTGAACTGGAGGTGAAGTCATTATTAAGTAGTGTGTATTTTGAGGTGGGGGACTGATGACATGTAGGAATACCATTCTAAATTACTCCCTACCACAATATTCACATTTCCAAGAAATTAACTAAGCATTGATAATGTGCTAAAAACTGGTTTAAGTGATTAACATATAGCAATGTATATTTTTTATATCAATCTAAGTGCCTGTTGTTATTATCCCTATTATAGCAATGAGGAAACTGGTATATAAAGTCCTGTAGCTGGTCCCCCTGTGGCCTGATGTCCCACAACTAGGAAGGCAGAGTTGGGACTATACTCAGGTCTGTTGTGCACAGAGCCTACATCTATGGCACTTATATGACCAGCTGAAATGGTTTGGCTTTGTTAATGAAATTGCAAGAGGGTAGATTGGAAATGATGGCTTGCACAGGATCATTTCAAGCTCTCAGAGCCAGAAAAAAATTTCCCCAACGCAGTTGTGAATGGGGCTTATGGATCAACTTGTAATGATAATAAAATGGACTCAGTATCATTCCATATTTTGGATTAGTGTATTTCTTGTAATCTAATCTCAGACTTGAAAACAAGTTGACACTCACTATCAAACATTTAGAGACTCAACATTGAACACTAGGAAACTAGCAGTCAGACCCGGAATTCTCTTTGGTTTATATTTCTTACATGATTCAGTTTACGTATATAGTAAACACTAGGAGTAATTCATACAATTATCTGCCTTTAGTAAAGTCCTTAAGTAACAGTTCTTTCATGTTGTTCTAAAACACTTTGGAGTGATTCTCATGACCTCATTGAGTATGACAAAATTATAAGATTAAAAATTCTTACTGTGACATAAAATAACTATGATATTATGGTTTCGTTTGGTGGGTGGGAATGAAAGTTATGGATATGTTACTTCACAAAATATATTCACAAATAACTGTGTGAAAGTCTGGTGTATCTTTTTATTTAATTTACTTTGTATCTATCCTTCATAATGTTCAGTGTGAATAAATATTTGATTAGAATGGAAGAGAGACACAAACTTAAAGTTGAATAGGCTGAGTGAGAAAGCTGACACAAATGGGAGGTGGAAAGACTTTTTTCTAAGTATAAGGATCTGGGCTGATGTGATGTGCTGTGTGTCGGGGTGGGGTGGGGAGAAGAGGCTGAAGTACAAGATGCAGTGAAAAGCAGAAGTCTTCCTCTTTAGAATCAGTGCTGTCTGCAATAAAAGTACCATTTCAGTGTCTTAGGCAGCAGCAGGATGCCCTCTGGTCTAGCAATTGAAGATAATCAGAGAAGGATTTTTGCCAGGCTGCTAAAGAGAAGAAATGGAAAGGATGTGCCTTAGAGAAGAGCTCACTATCACGGAGAAAGAAGCACAGGTGCAGGGCTAGAGGGCTTTGGAGATGGCAGGAAAGCCCTGGGCCTTGGGCGGCAGCATCTAGGCCAGCCTGCCTGATTTACAGTAGTCCCCGCTTATCTGAGATTTCACTTCCCACAGATTCAGTTAACCACAGGCAAGCAGGTTCTGACATTTTGAGAGACAGATGGAGAAAGACAGATGGAGAGAAAGAGAGAGATCACATTCACATAACTTTTATTACAGTATATTATTATAATTGCTCTATTTTATTATTAATTATTGTTGTTAATCTCTAACTGTGCCTAATGTATAAATTAAACTTAATCATTAGTGTGTATGTATAGGAAGAAGCATGGTAGATACAGAGTTTTGTACCATCCTTGGTTTCAGCCATCTACTGGGGTCTTGGAATGTATCCCTTGTAGATAAGGGGAAGCTACTGTATTGGCGATGGTTTACTAAGTTCTCTAGCGGGCCCAGCTCAAGTGCTTGAGAAAATGACTACAGTTTGTGAGACAAGCTGAGGTTCACACAATTTTTACCCTCTACTGCATGGTTTAGGGAATTAGATGGGCAGGGAAGGGTTCTACTGCATCAGCTAGAAGGCTGAACTCTCTGTTCCCCAATCTTGCTGATGTAGCTTAAAGAAATGCTTGTTATCCTTATGGCATGATGTGGCATCTCTCTGGCCAACACATTGACAATCAGAGTATTTTTGTCTTCTGTTGTGTTCTCTGTAGTTAGAATTAAAGGGTTCAGCTAGTAGAAAGAAAAGATACACTATTTTGAGGCTTTCAAAATGTGAGTATTTTTGTTGTATATGGTGGAGAAAGCAACTTTTAATTGTGTGATAAGGGACCAAGGATTAAAGAATATCTTTTAAAGAGTATCTTTTGACAGGAATTAAAGAGTATCCTTTTTTAAAAAAAAATATTTAAAATTTAGTTATTTAAATTAATAAAATCATGGAGTTGTATTAGTTAATCCTTCAAATTTCTTCTATACGTAAAGTTTTAGGGAATTTCACACACTATAATTTCTTTCTATGTAGCCTGTGATTATCACTTCTTTTTACCCTTAGACATAAGCTTTTATAGTTGGCCTTTTGCGGTCTTTTGGTATTGATAGTTTAGATTAAATTTTTGGCTTCTGGTATTTGGCTTCCACACGGATTTTTTTTTTCTTAATCTTGTGCCTCAAGAGAGCTTTCTTAAAATAAAATTCAGTCTTCCTTTTGTCTTCAGCATGATTGCATCTAATTATGTAATTAGGATAAATACATGCAATCACAAGCAAGTAATAAATATTAGGTTCTAACTCTGTAAATTTCGTTTTTAATAGTAAGTGTTTCAGGGGCACAGAATTCTTATTTATATCTGCTACTACCTTGGTCTGTGTTGTGCATGTACCAGGAACTCAGTACTTATTTGTTGAATTAATGAAGTATTTTTAAGATGCTGTGCAAGCTTTATCTAAAAATATGCAAGTGCTCTCAGAGACTAGAAATATTTTTCAGAGAGTTATTGAATACCATATTACGTTTGGACCATGTATCAATCTGGAAAAAATTGATTTATCAAGCTGTATGTTTGGCACAGTGGTGGCTATGAGTACATTAGTTGTCTTTGGAAGAAAAATGATTTTTATAGGTCATAAGTTAGGTCACTTAGTCATCATAGATTTACTGTGTTTCAGATGCTGTTTCCTTAGATTTGAGCTGGCTTCTCTCTTGTACATTTGAAGCTTATTTAGGAGTGTGTCAGAACAAGCTGTCTCTCTAGCCTGAATTGTTAGCCTTTCAGGCAGAGACCACGTTGTTATGTTACGTTCAGAGCAGGGCACAGGAGAGAGCTGCCCAGATAATAAAGGATGGTGATGAGCTCCGTGAGTGAGTTGACTTCTCCATCTGGATGCCGTGGGCTAGAGAGTTCATGCCATCTTTCTCAGGATTTTTCCCTCAACAACCCTTCCAAAGCTACTCTTCACCTTGTTACAAAATCTTATTTTATTTTTACTTTTAACACATGGCTATAAGATAACTTGCCACTTTCCATTTTGTTCAAGCATTGTAGTGTTAATAAGCACTTAAAATGTACCGTGCCTTATTTGTGTTTTTATTGTCAATATCTAGCAGAATTCCAGGTATACACAAGAATTTGATAAATTCCTTTTTTTTTTTTTGAGAGGTTTTTACTATAGGGCACGTGCGCTCGCCAGACAGATAGAGAGAGAGACATAGAGACAGAAAGCGAGAAATCACCCCCCAGGGGGGATGGTCATGCCGCAATCCCTTCTCCTCCATTCTCCTCTCAGGAGCTTGGGCATGCATGCACACGCGCCCGGCATGAGTTCTAAGTCACTGGGTCTGGGACGCGAACCACGGTCGACTACGTGGGAATCCAGCAACATAGCCATTACGCTAACTGCTGGTTCCCAAGAATTTGATAAATTCTTGTGGAATCAAATTGAGTGATACCTTTGGCAGTGAGTAATCAGGCAGTTGAGAACAGATTATGATCTATATTTCCTTTCTTTTTTTTCCCTATGTATGAGTCTGATATTTTAATTTTATGATTTCTTATCCTTTCTTTCCCCTGTTATTTTAGAGGAACAGGAGATTTCAATGACTCTTTGACGCTCACTGAAATATATTTTGGTTTAAGGTTGCCATTGATCACAAGGTTATGGGATTGATAGAAACAACAGAATTGGAAAAGGCAGTTACATTTTTAATTAAGTGTGGTGTCAGTTTGGGTCTGTAATATTTGCAGGATGGGGGATGCTTGGCTCTCCTTTTGTTGGAGAAGTCTGTGCTACAGAATTGGCAGAGAGGAGCTGGGAAGTCAAGACCAGAAAGACTTGAAATGTTTATTCAAAATGGACCTTTCTAATGATGGTATATTGAAACTTAATAAAACACCTATTTTTGTGCTTTTACTGTGCTTGTTTAAACCCTTATTGCTCAATGCCAATTTAACAGGAATAAGAAGTTGCATTCTGACAGTAAAAAAATCCATTTAAGAAAGATGGTAAATTTATTGGAAACATTTCAGGGCTGTAGCATATTTGTAGCTGTGAGATATGGCTTCAATTATTAGTCATCGTGAGAAACCGAAGAGAAGCGACTCTGATACGCTAGATTAATGGCACTTGATTTTACTACCCCAAACTGAAGTCATCATCTACAAAGAGATTTGCAGTCATTTTAGTGATTCATCCCTGACTATGTTAGAGCCCTGGAGTGTGGCTTTTAATTACCACTGTTTTAATTTTGCCTTCTCCTAGGGATGCCATTTTGAAAAGAGGAGAGAGGATTGAAATCATTCCAAACTTGACACTTTGAACTGAATCTAACCAGGTCTATGGTTAATTTCTTTCATCTCCTTTGAGGCCAATAGGGCATTCAGGATGGAAGGCATTATTTTCTGAACGCTTGCTATGTTTCAGGAATGTTAGCCAAAGGTAGTCACTATTCCCATTTTACAGAAGAGAAATCTGAGACCTATGGTAACTAAGTGTTTTGGTCAAGGCTACACCATTTATAGTCAGCCAGGACCCAAATTAGCACAAATGACTCCAAGGTCCCTATGCTTCTGCCTCCTTCACAGAGATTCCCCTTAGTTTTGCATTTATTTAAATCTCTGCGGCAGGTTTTTCCTTGTATGACACTTACACTGGCGTTATTTATGTCATTTTGTTTTATCTCATTAGACTATACTCTTCTTAGTGAATAAAGTTGTATCTTTATATTTTCAAATCACCTGGCATAGTGCTTTATACACATGGTGGGTGCTTTATAAATATTCATTGAATAAAATGATTTAATAATCTGACATTGTTTATTGATTGACATAAATCAAGGGCTCAAAATTATTCTTTCTCAAAATATGCTTGTGGCTGGTAGTTAAAATGTACAATCTCTGTTGAAATAAAATTTTCACGGGACCAGCAGTTGGTGTAACGGCTATGTTGCTGGACTCCCATGTAGTCGATCGTGGTTTGTATCCTCATGCCGGGCACATGTGTGTGTGTGTTCAAGAGCCTGAGGGGAGAATGGAGGAGAAGGAGAAGGGATTGTGGTGTGGCCATCCCCCCTGGGGGGGAGTGATTTATTGCTTTCTGTCTCTCTATCTCTCTCTGTCTTTCTGGTGAATGCATGCACCCTATAACAAAAACCTCTCCAAAAAAAAAAAGACATATAATTTTCACTTTTACCAATTCTTTCTTTCAAAAAGACAAACAGAAAATAACAGCTTAGAAGTAGTAATTTCTTTTTCTTAAAGGGTAGAAGAAAATATACAGAGGGGATACTTATTTAAGCTGAGGTCTCTATCCTTTGAGAGTTCACAGCCAAGTGACAAGAATGGGAGATATTAGCAGTATTCATAATATAGGGTAGAATGTTCCAATGCTTTAAAAAAGGATTAAAGCAGAGTTGTGAAAGTTTGAAGAGATGATTTTTAATTTTCAAGGATCAGGGAAATGTTTATTAAATAGGAGACATTTGACCTGGAACATTAAAAAAGAAAAAAATAGAGAAAGAGAGAGAGTATGCTTTGACAGATTTTAAGGGAAGAAACTCAGGCAGAGTTTGAGCCAGAGATATGATAACTAGTTTACTTTAACTGGAGTACAGGATGTATTAAAGGTAGGGAAAAAGATATCACAGGAAAAGATTCTTGAGGATAGAGCCTAGGTGGGAGAGGGGGACTCAAATAAGATGATATTCAAGTTCCTTTTCAATAAGTTTGTAATTCTATAAGTCTCTGAATGCCCTGACATGGCACTTGGGTTTATTAAGTAAGTAATTATGAGTTACAGAATGTTTTCAGTTGTAGAATTTTATCTTTATTTCATATTATTATTTATAAGTGACATGCAGTGACACAATAAAAACTGTGTATTGTAAACACAGATTGTAGAAGATTATTTTGGCAGAGATATGTAACATTGAATGAAGTGGAAAGAGACTGAAGGTTAGAACTTGGAAGATTTTGTAATTGTAGAGCTTAGGAAATAGTATATATAGTACAGATTAGAAAAAGCAGTATGAACTATAAACAAAGACCTGAACTACCAGTGGTGTCAACGATACTAGAGAGTTAGGGACAAGTTTAAAACTAATTTTAGAATTATTGTACAGGGTTGGGAAATTAATTGAATGTGTATGTAGGTATACGGAATAGTAAGGACAAGGGGGAATTCAAAGATAACTTCAGAGTTTGAAAGCTGGAGAATTATAAGAAGGTTGAGAATGTAATAGAACTAGAGGAATCTTTTGATGAAAACTATTTAAGGAAGAAGAGAAAAATGAGCTCATTTTTGGTTGTGTCGCATTAATGGCAAGGATTTTAGGATAATATTAGTTTAGAAATTGAGAATGAAGTAAAAAAGATGATATTATGCAAAGCCTTGATGAGGTAGCTCAGGACAAAGTTCCAAACAGAGCATTACCTCATCTTTATTACTTGAGTTGTTGTTTTTTTTTTTTTTAAATTTATTATTTATTTATTTATGTATTTACTTGTCATGATTTTCAAGTTTGTCATGTGGGAATCCAGTGTCTTAATCACCTTACTACTTCTTAGTGTCTAACTTACAAACAGGTATACAAAGAACTGTAAAACATTTTTTTTTTCTTTTGAGAGAGATTTTTTGCTACAGGGCATGTGTGCTCGCCAGAGAGACAAAGAGAGACAAAGAGATAGAAAGCAAGAAATCACCTCCTGGGGATATTGCCATGATACAATCCCTTCTCTTCCATTTTCCTCTTTGGATTTTGGGCACACATGCACACACACCTGGCATGTTTTAAGCCATCGGGTCCAGTACTCAAACTGGGGTTGACTATGTGGGAGTCCAGCGACATAACCATTATTCCAAGGTGGTCCTCTGTAGAACATTTTTGATTGTAATAGGCATAAAAACATAATCATGGTTCTTTGGCCTGAGCAGTTTTAGTAGAACAATTTGAGCAGAGCTGAGTTTGGGTAGAATCTTATCCAGATTATAAAGGGTGCAGCTAAATTAGAGAGTAGAAATTAAATAGTAAGGTGGGAATACATTAAAAATTCTGGGATCAAAACCAGATTGGGGCCAAAAAGAGGAACAAGGAATCCCAGACAGAGCCATCAGGGACCAAACATGAGGCTCATAAAGAGTCTACTGAGGGGCTGGCAGGTGGTGTGGTGGTTAAGGGCACTGGACACTCACGTAGCCAACTGTGGTTCCAGTCCCAGACCCGGCAGCTTGTTTTCTCACTTTCTTTCTCTCTCTCACTCTGTTCCTCTCTGGTCAAATTTAAATAAATAAATTTAAATAGAGTAAAAGAAAGATTCTATTGAAATGAAATTTGGTTATAGCTATTATGGCTTTAGTTAAGATATCTTAAGGCATTATCCACTTTCTTTTCTTTTCTTTTTTCTTTTTTTTGGAGAGGTTTTTCACTATAGGGCGTGTGCGCTTGCCAGACAGACAGAGAGAGACAGAGAGACAGAAAGCGAAAAATCACCCCCCAGGGGGGATGGCCTCGCCGCAATCCCTTCTCCTCCATTCTCCTCTCGGGATCTTGGGCACGCACGCACACACGCCCGGTGTGAGTTTTAAGCCACCGGGTCCAGAATGCGAACCACAGTTGACTACATGGGAGTCCAGCGACATAGCCATTATGCTAACTGCTGGTCCCAAGGCATTATCCACTTTCTAACACTACTTTCTTTTTTTTTTTTTTTTTTGGAGAGATTTTCACTGTAGGGCGCGTGCGCTCGCCAGACAGACAGAGAGAGACATAGAGACAGAAAGCGAGAAATCACCCCCCAGGGGGGATGGTCACGCCGCAATCCCTTCTCCTCCATTCTCCTCTTGGGATCTTGGGCATGCGCGCACACGCGCCCGGCGTGAGTTTTAAGCCACCGGGTCCGGGACACGAACTGCGGTCGACTACGTGGGAGTCCAGCAACATAGCCATTATGCTAACTGCTGGTTCCCTAACATTACTTTCTGAGACATGTTTTCTACTAACCAATAATTTTACATCCAGGGGTTAAATAAGAGAGCCTGACCACTTATATGCAACTGCCCATCTGGCAGTAAGTAGCCAAGAACTCTCCCAACACAATGAGGCAAGTGTCTGAGAAGAAGAGTCCTTCATCATATACTCCATAGACCCAGAAATCAATAAGTGCTTGACAGTCTGGTAAGCATTCTCATGATGAGGGACCCAACGCCACTGGAAGTACTTGAATGCTTCAGCAGTGTTTGTCTTTTGTGAAAGAAAAACATGATTGTTAACTGAGTGGCATGAGAAGCTCTTACCTTGTTTTCAGGGTGGGTGTGTATTAAGCATAACATGTACCATAATTTGAGGGGTATGAATCCAGCAGCACTGGGGAGGTAGCTATGGAAAGTGTTCTGGAAATCCCAATTTGTTACGAGAAGAGCAGGAGACAAGGCTGCTCTGTGTAGGTGTCTAGCAGGGCACACTGTTCTCTGATCAAGGACTTAATTGGGTAAAAGTAGCTCTGGAGCAAAGGCAAGGAAGGCTGAAATAAATGTGTTGAGACATACTGGAGTAAAGAATTTCACCTCCTCTTATCACCAGAATGTTCATCATAAGAATCATGGAACCCCCTTCAATCCACTTGCTTACCTATAACTATATGAGGAATTCTCTAATTCTGAGCCTTATTAATCAAGAAAAGAACTCATGGACAATGTCTGAATCCCTAGTTTGGAAGGAGAACTACTTCTGTTTATATATATATTTTTAAAAAAATGATTTACTTTCTGCTTATTATCATTATTATTTTTAAAATTTGCTACAGGGTATGAGAGAGAGAGGGGCGGG
>NW_006159844.1:1256276-1282135 GCF_000334495.1 Tupaia belangeri chinensis | reverse complement strand
AGAGAGAGACATAGAGACAGAAAGCGAGAAATCACCCCCCAGGGGGGATGGTCACGCCGCAATCCCTTCTCCTCCATTCTCCTCTTGGGATCTTGGGCATGCGCGCACACGCGCCCGGCGTGAGTTTTAAGCCACCGGGTCCGGGACACGAACTGCGGTCGACTACGTGGGAGTCCAGCAACATAGCCATTATGCTAACTGCTGGTTCCCTAACATTACTTTCTGAGACATGTTTTCTACTAACCAATAATTTTACATCCAGGGGTTAAATAAGAGAGCCTGACCACTTATATGCAACTGCCCATCTGGCAGTAAGTAGCCAAGAACTCTCCCAACACAATGAGGCAAGTGTCTGAGAAGAAGAGTCCTTCATCATATACTCCATAGACCCAGAAATCAATAAGTGCTTGACAGTCTGGTAAGCATTCTCATGATGAGGGACCCAACGCCACTGGAAGTACTTGAATGCTTCAGCAGTGTTTGTCTTTTGTGAAAGAAAAACATGATTGTTAACTGAGTGGCATGAGAAGCTCTTACCTTGTTTTCAGGGTGGGTGTGTATTAAGCATAACATGTACCATAATTTGAGGGGTATGAATCCAGCAGCACTGGGGAGGTAGCTATGGAAAGTGTTCTGGAAATCCCAATTTGTTACGAGAAGAGCAGGAGACAAGGCTGCTCTGTGTAGGTGTCTAGCAGGGCACACTGTTCTCTGATCAAGGACTTAATTGGGTAAAAGTAGCTCTGGAGCAAAGGCAAGGAAGGCTGAAATAAATGTGTTGAGACATACTGGAGTAAAGAATTTCACCTCCTCTTATCACCAGAATGTTCATCATAAGAATCATGGAACCCCCTTCAATCCACTTGCTTACCTATAACTATATGAGGAATTCTCTAATTCTGAGCCTTATTAATCAAGAAAAGAACTCATGGACAATGTCTGAATCCCTAGTTTGGAAGGAGAACTACTTCTGTTTATATATATATTTTTAAAAAAATGATTTACTTTCTGCTTATTATCATTATTATTTTTAAAATTTGCTACAGGGTATGAGAGAGAGAGGGGCGGGAGAGACAGAGAGAGAGAGAGAGAGAGGGAGAGAGAGAGAGAGAGAGAGAGAGAGAGAGAGAGAGAGAGCAATCAGGTCTGGGACTGCAGCTGGGCATGTGGGAGTCCAGCTCCCTAATAAACACACCACCTGCTGGCCCCCTCTTCATATACTTATAGTTTTAATAGCACAAAGAACAAAACTGGACAGTGGTTTTTGATTAAAATTTTTAGTTTCTTGGTGAAAATTCTTAGCCAGAGAATTTTTTTTTTCTTGTCTGGTTTGAATTTTCTTATATTGGCCAACTTTATCTGACTATACCCTGAACTTCGGTGTGTCATGCAATTTTTGTCACTTCTTCTCAGGAATATGTTTACCTTCCTTAAAGATAGTTTGATTTTTTAATACTTTGAAGAATGTTAAATTTTACTTTGTTCTGAAAAATAGTGGTATCTTCTTTCTTCTTCCCCCTGAAATAGATGGTGGATGTTGCCCTGTGTCTTCCTCTCTGTTCTATCAGTCTCTATCCTTGTGATCCTGTCCACCTTTCCTGTGCTGCACATTGTCCTGACCTGCTTTCTTCTTAGTAAGGTGACAGGACCTAAGACTTTGGAATGACACAGGCTGGAATTTAGTCCCACCACCATCTGTTATTTGCTCTGTGGTCTTGGAAAAATCACTTGACATTTATATGCTTCAATTTTCTTATCTCTGCAATGAAGTACTTAACCTCAAGGATTGTTGTGAGGATTAGATGAAACAATACATGCAAACTGCTTACCCAACATAGTAAGGGCATAGTGTTTCATTGTGTTCGTGATTGAGACCTGAACTAAATATGAATTTAATTTCCCCTGTTAAGTAGAAATAATGATACCTCCTTTGTAACACCATTAAGCCTCTACTGTCCCTGTAGCAGCAGCTTATAGGGAATTTATTTTCATGTAACTATTCATGTTAAATATTTATGCTAGTTGTGCTGTTCAGGTTATTGCTTCTCTGGTACGGGATTCTATATTTGCCCTGCTCTTGCCTCTATAGTAGATATGATTTCACATCTTTTACCTTTCTTTTCTTCTTTCTTCCTTTTACTTCTTCTCCCTCCTCCCCCTTATTCTCTTTCTATTTATAACCCAGAGTATTCATTTTCTGTTGCTGCATAATAAATCACCACACACTCCACTTGCCACCAACACACATTTATTATCTCACAACATGGCTCAGGAGTTGGGGCATGGCTTAGCTGGGTCTTCTGTCCACAATCTGACAAAGCTGCAGTCATGCTATTTGCTGGTGCATTTCCATGCAGAGACTTAACTGGGAAAGAATTTTCTTCCAAGATCATTCAGGTTGTTTGGTATAATTTGTTTCCTTGAGGATAGATGACCGAGAGACTTGGCTTCTTACTGGAAGTTGTCTGGAGGCCTCCTATGGTTCTTTGCATGTGGCTTCTTCAACATGGCTGCTTGCTTCATCAAAATAACAAGGACACTCTCTCATTCTAGTCTGCTAAGGCGGAGTCTGATGTGATATAACATAAATGTGGGAGTGGCATCTCATTACTTTTGCCATGACCTGTTTTTTACAAGCAGGTCATGGGCCTGTCCTACACTGAAAGGCAGGGTATTACACAAAACTGTGAACACTGAGAAGTATCTAAACTTTATAGGATGTTCACCATGCCCAGATGCTTGATGTAATGTCATAGAATATACTGAACTCTTCCAGACCTGTCTTGTTAATTCCATGAGCAAGAAATAAAGCTATGGTACCATGTTTAGAATCTTAGAAAATTCTGACTATAGTAGAAAGTATGAGCTGAAGGTACTTTTTTAAAAAAGTCCATTTGAAGCTAAGAAGCTTAAGGAAAAGGTCAACAAGTTTTTCCAAAGATCTTTCAGGAAATGAGGTAAGGGTGTGGAGTCTGAGCAAAGAAGAAAAAGTTTGGGATAGCCCAAGTGTATAATACTATACTGGTTGATTAAAGTGGCGGGAAGAAGCAAATTGCTAAGTATCAGTGAGGCTCTATTTTAGACTGGTTGGGGTGTATTTGTAATAAAACCGACTAACAGTTTCACAGCTTTGTGCAACAATGCTGGGCAGTTGGCAAGCAAGACAAGGAAAAAAAAGTAAAGCTTAATCAGGGATAAGGTTTTTAGAGCAAGAATAGTGGAAACTTAGAAGGTGGAAAATTTTACTCTTATTACTATGGTAATTTAGCTTTTCTAGCTGAAGATAATTTTATTTTAATCTAAGTTATGAGCTATTCCAAACATAATAAAAGAACAAAAAATAATGTAATAGGCAGCCACCTATTCTCAATTATATCTAAACAGATGTTAAAATTTTATGGATTTCCTTCGAGTACTTACCTATTTTAAATAATAGCTAAAACTGCACATCCTATCTTATCTCTCTTCCCTTTTTTTCTCCCTTAATAAAGATTTGAGGTTTGCAGTTATTATCATATCTCTTTAACTGGGTCAGTATGTGTAATCTTAGAATGTCATTTTGAAAGAAGAGAATTTTTAAACACATTAATTAGTAAGTAATAGACATAAGGAAAGAAAAGAAGAATTTAACAACCTTTGAGGACAGCTAATGCCCAGATGTTTTGTTGCAGCAGTAATATGCCTAATTTCAGAGCAAGCATTAAAATGCTTTCATATCCAGTTGCCTTAAAAGGCTAAGGGCAGAAAAGCAAATGTAGTCTTTTGTGAGAAGTTAAGCTGAAAGGCAAAGGGAGCCCTTGTCTAGCACCAGCTAGAAGACATAATTGTTCATTAGGGAGTATGAAGTCTCATAAGTAAGCACACCACATTCATTAGCCAGTTCCTTGCTTTCTGTTTGTAATAGGCATTAAGTTTCTCTGTGTTCAATTAGAATGAATTCTGGCTTTTGCACTACAAATCCTTTTTTTTTTTTTAAATATATTTCATCCTTTGGTCCTTTTTCCTTTGAATTTTTACTCAATTATTATAACATTGCTATGGACTGAATGTTCGGTGTCTCTCCCTGCCATTCCTCTTTTAATATGTTGACATTCTCACTCCCCAACTATGATGATATTAAGAGGTGGGGGACTTTGGGAGGTTATTAGGTCAAAAGGGTAGAGTCCTCATGAATGGAATTAATGTCCCTATAAGAAGAGACACAGCCCAACCCCATAGCCTAATGGTTAAGGGGGCTCAAATTGGCTGACCCCAAACTGGCTGGCCTCAGTTTGAATCCCGGCTTCAGTGACTTGAAAAATACTCTGGGCTTGTGAGAATATGTACCCCAAATCCCAACAGGATGGAAAAAATGAAGGAGAAGGGATTGCAGCATGACTATGCCCTGTTGAAGGGGAGAGCTTTTTCCTCTACCTTTGTTTATTTCTAGCAAGAATATGACCCCTGGCAATTAAAAAACGAATAAAAAAAAAGAATAGGCTTAAGAGAACTTTCTCTCTCTCACAGCAAGAAGGCATCTATCTGTATGTAAAATAAGAGGGGAGACTTCAGTAGATCCAATACTAATTGACCCCCGACCTTGGACTTCTCAGCTTCTAGAATGCTGAGAAGTAAATTTCTGTGTAAGACACCCAGTCTATGGTAGTTTATTATAGCAACTCAATCTGACAGACAGACCACAAGGTAAAACATAAATTATTTCTTAAGTAATGTACTCTAATCATATGACATGTTCTCAGAGAATAGAAATCAAGTTCTCAGAGAATGTAGAGTACACACTGAAATAAAGAGATCAAAACATAAGACACTTACATAAAAAGATACCTAAAATATGTTTACAATGAGTGACAAGTATTACATTTTGTTAATAAATGTTACAAAAGCTAGAAATTTAGGATGTCAACAACAGGACAAGCTTGTTTTGTTTTGGAGACTTATTTAATTCTAGAATTTTGACAGATAAAGATTGTGTATCATTAGGTATCAGGGTCACCTCTAGATTAAACCCGAGGTTCAGTACAAACCACATGGGTTAGACCTGTTTTCTGGGGAGCAAATAGCTTGGCCTTCTCTTTTACCTGATAGGTGGTTAAATGCCTCTAACAACAAGCAAACTAATCCTGTAAAAGGATGCATATGGAGAAGGTAGGTGTGTAAATCCAGGGAGTTGTTAGAGGGAATGGGTTGCAGATGTTTTAACAGTATTTTATAATGGAATGTCAACGTTTGTTCAGTTCAAACCACATATACACTGAGCGGTACTTTGTGCTAGGTACTGTGCATTAGAGATGCTCTAAAGAGGAAAGGCAAATATGTGCAAGTTGTTACTCTATGGTATTAATGCAGACTGATGGAAACCCTTCAAGACCATAAGGAGCTTCATTCTTCTGGTAGAGTGGTGAGTTTGATTCACTGAGTGATAGGTTGGATACTTTGGAGTATGATTATGCCATTAAGGGGCTTATCCTCTTGATAATTGATGAGATAAAGAGGGCATAAAAAATTATTTGACATATCCTAAGACTCATGGGAAATTTTCCTGGAGATCAACACTGTGTGGCTATATAACATTGAAGCAAATGCCACAACCTGGGAGAAATTTTGATAAGATTGGGCTTTTGTCAGGAAAATTCTTTGTGAAGATACTGATAGCAGCAGAATATGACATATTTAAATTATGATTATCATATGTTCTATAGGCAGAAAAGGAAAGGCTCTCAACTTGTTTTCCCTGGTATATTTAAGATTCAACATTGAGAGTGTCCTCCAACATGTGACTTCTGATTAGTTGAATAAAGGTGATGTTGGATTCTCTAGAAGTTGGACTCTCATTCCTTAAAAATGTGCCTGAAATTACCAGATGAAGAATCTTTCTTTGGTAAAGAACACTGGTGAGGCCATGAGAACTAGGCTTTATCCCAGGTAGGATAAAAATGGGAATTCCAGATGGAAACTATGTAAGTATACAGACAATCATATTTTCTGAAAGGTAGGGAATTATATCTTTCATCCTTTGCATCATTCTGTTCTCAAAGCATTTATTAAGCTTTAATTATGTGTGGCATGGTTTTGAGCTCTGGGGTTACAAAGACAAATATTCTGTGATTCCTACCCTTCATCATAAGAATAGTCACAACAAAGTGATTAATGCTCTAATAGAGGAATAAACAAGATACTGAGAAGGTATGAGAGGAAACATTTAACTTTCCCTGAAGAGACTAGAAAAGGCTTCTCAGATGGGGTTGGCAGGTGGCACAGTGGTTAGGTGCTGGACTCCTACTTGACTGTTCTGGACTCCTATGTGACTGTTCTGGACCTGGAGGCTTGCTTTCTCACTTTCCCTTTCTGTCTCTCTTTGGTCAAATTAAAAATAATCATAATAATAACAAATAATTCTTTAAAAAAAGCCTTCTCAGAAAGGGTAACATTTGAGTAGATTCTTGAAAAATGAATGAATTTTCCAGAGGGAGTATTATAGGTGGAGGAGACAGCATATTAGAAAAGTCAGAAAGCAGCCAGGATACCATGGTGTGTGTGCAGACATAATTTGTAAAGATAGGGAAGAGCATAAATCCAAAAGGACATATATGCCCGATTTTGGAGTTTAAGCTTCAACCTGTAGACAATGGAGACATATAAAGCATTTGATTTTAAAAAGATGGAGAATAGAGGGTTGAAGAGAGTGGAAGATACCTGAGTCTGGGTGACCAGTAGGAAACTTATAGTCATTTTGAAGAGAAACATGAAGCCTAACTGAAACACAAGAACAGTACTGGGTTGATCTCAGCTTTCTAACTTTGTGGATAATTGTTTCATTAATCGAATTAGAAGAGCCAGCTTTTGAAAAGGGAATGATGAGTTCATTTAGATATCTTGTATGTCCCCACTTAATATATACCGAGTGTCTGCACTCTAAATATATAAAATTCAGTATTTTGAAATTTTGAAAGTTGTTTGTAAACTATCAAGAATTATGGATTATGAGCTAAAATTGTTTGCTATGTAAAGTAGATGTTTGTGGAAAAATGTAAAAATAAATAAATGAAAGAAAAAAATAGATATCTTGAATTTGAGATTCTACGAAGCAGCTGGGTGGAGATTACCTTTAAGCATTTGGTAAAGTAAACTTCAGGTTCAGGAGAGAGATCTAGTTTGGAGAAGATAGATTTCAGAGTCATCAGTGTACAGAAAGTTTTAGATCCATAAATGTAGTAGGATTGCTCAGGACAAGTGTGTCATATCAGAAAAGAGGAGCAAACCCCAGCTTAGGGAACCCTAATAATTAAGGTGATATAGAGATGGATCAGTGGGTAGAGCTGCAAAGAAATGATGAGAGAAGTAGAAGTAAAAGGAAAATCAGGAGGAAGTGGTACCAGGGGTAAAAAGGGTGGATAATTGCAAAATAGTGTCAAATGCAGTGAGTGACCATTTGAAAATCACACTGGATTAGACCATTGCAGGTCAAGAATAGTTGTATTGGAATAAGAAAAGCCAAAGAACATAACAGTGGATTGAGGACTGACTGTGAAGTGAGGTAATCATGTCATCAAATGTTCATTATGATTTTTAAGAACTTTACTTTGAAGGCAAGAAAAAAAGATCTGTGGCTTGACAGTGCCAAAGATCTAGGAATATTTTTTTAGAGGGTCAGCAGGTGACACAGAGTTTAAGGCGCTAAACCCCACATAGCTTGCTATGTGGTTCAATTCCAGACCTGGCAGCTTGGGAATTGCCCTGGGTATGTGTACACGTGAGAGGAGACTGAAAAGAGAAGGGATATCAGTGTGGCCATCTCCCGGGAGGTCATCTCTCACTTTCCCTCTTTCTCTTTCTATCTCTCTCTAGTGAGTGCATGTGCCCTATAGCAAACACAAAAAACTAAAACAAAGAAAAAGTAGAAATTTGACATTTAGGAAAGTTTAAGTGCCTCATCTGAGGCCAGGCAATGACATAGAAACAATACAGCTGGACCCAAATGGGAGAAGTCCTGGTTTGTTTCCTCAGGACCTCCCTAAGCATGTCAGATGCACCCTATTTGGGGTATCTCTCTCATCCACTCTCACTGTCTTGCTCTGTTGCTGTTTTTCTTCCATGGAAGAAATAAATAAATAAACAGTAATGAAAAGAACCTGGTCTGAAGACTTTCGGAGTAAGATTTTGTTTTGTTTTGTTTTGTTTTAAAGCCTCTTTCCTTTCTTTCTGGGTGTTAATAATGTTTTAAAAATAGTGCTGACTTTAAAATATCTAAGTCTAGAAATGTCTTCATAATCATGTAGGACAGAGGACTAGGTAAGAAAGAATCTCCACCACTACTGCATGCAGCATGTGGCTAGATGTCTGAGATGATGAGGTTTAAGTAATGGCAAAGGGAGTTGAAAAGCTTTCAACATCTTTGCTGACTCCGAGAAGCAAAAACAACCTGCCCTCTGGCAAACACATTTCTCTTCTGAAATTCTGTCAAATAAACTCAGAGGGACATGAAAAAAATGGAAATATATCTTGTAACATGTGCTGATATGGTTGCACAGCCACTATTTCATAGATTGTGCACAATGAATTTCAACACTCTATCTGATTTCTCTGGCATGTACATTGTGTAAAAGAGGTTGTAGAGGTACAACTTTATAATAATTCCAGGGAACTTGAGAAGGCACTGAACAAAAATGAGCCTACAGATACTGTAAAAGCAAGAAGAAATCTTTTCCTTAAAAACGAAGGCACTCCATAATAGCATTCAAGGAAAATTGCATACTTTGAGGCACACTACGCATTCAGTCTCACCGATGACAAGAAATACAGCAAGGTTTAGCATTTCATTTGGAGTATCCATCCTAGCTTGCTTTGAATGGGCTTATTTTTCAAGAGCTGAAGTGGTAGCTCATCACATATTTCTCAACTTTTGAAATGATTGGTATTCCTCTCCTATCTAGCAGCTGCTGGAGGGTTTTTTTTTTTTTTAATTTATTTATTTATTTAACCAGACCAGTGAAGAGTTCCAGAATAGAAGTGTTGTCCTGGATATATTTTAAAAACACACATTTCAGGCCTTTCCTCTTTAACTTGAAGTAGCAGATAAAATTCCCAAAGTGAAAGTGACCAGATAACATTGTGACATTGACTCGCAAAGGCATAAAGAATCTACAGATGCTCCTACATGTCAGCAATCAAGACTGACACTGTGATGGTCACATCTAACATCCAAGAGTTAAGTAGTCTTAATCAGAACCTTAATTCACTGCAATTCTTGAGGAACTGGGTATTCTGGGTAACTAAATTTTCTAGTTATTATATGGCTAAATAGAATACCTTTTTCATTTGGAATTTTGTTGCCACAGAGTTTTAGAAATGTCTTACCACTTTTCATTGATTTGTGGTTTTTCAATTGGTGTAAAAACCGAGTTTGATTGTGGACTGTATTCTTGCTGAAGGTGGGAAGGCAGTTGTTTTCTTAGCATTCCTGTTGAGATCTGTGCAAAGGAAAGAGAATGTAGCTGGTGGTTACTAGATATTTTCTGTTCTAGATCATGTGATGAGTCAATCTGTTGACAGGCACCATCCCTCCAGTCCCTGTGAAGTTTGTATGCTATTTGTTATATTCTTAATGTATTTAACCCTCAGGTAGTTGATATGTGTTAGGTACTATTATTGCTAAAATGATGCAGTATATGCTGTTTGAACAACAAGCTGCCTGGGATTGAAAGTGTTAATCTTGAGGAAAAACTAAATGTATTTGTGTCTCAATTTTCTCCTGGTAAAATGAAAATATTAAAACCTGCCTTATATAGGGTTGCTTTTAGTACCCCTCCAGTGCTTAGATCAGGGTCTAGTATGAAATACATTCCACATAGACATTAACAGTGATTCTTTTCATGCCATATTCCTATTCATGGTAAGACCACAGAGTGAATCTGAGACCTATGTGTCCTGGGAGAGGATAGAAATTTCCTTCAGAGGGCGTAATCCTCGGTCTCTAGAGCCTGGAAAGAGTCATCTCCACTGAGTTTGGCGCTGTATAGCCTTTTATTTATGAATTTTCTTAGAATGGTTTTTTTCTGTTGTATTGTGGGAGATAATGTGCTTAAAAACATTAAAAAATAAAAGAATCACAAAAGAGCCCTGATAAAGGTTGCTATTTGCCTCTCTCTATAGCCTTAACATTTAGCAAACAATTTCCGGTTACTAAATTATGGTAAATTGAGGGTTTCAATGGATTAATCAAGATTTTCTATAATATACTACTATAGAAGACAGTGAGTAATTACATGAATTTCAAAACATAAAAGCAAACCAAAATATAATGAGAAAAGGCAATTTATTAGCACTTTCCTCATGCTTTGGTGTATAGCTTGAAATATGCAGAGAATAGCAATCAGATTGGTTTCCCCTCCTCCAGGGGTAGGCAGTAACTGGAGGATTCTTTTGATCATTTCATTCATTTTGTGTTAAAACTATAGCACTTCTAATTTATAGACATATTGTGAATGTCAAGGAAATGTCACCCAAATCAGTGAAATACAGTGAAATTCATCCGTTATATTTAAGTAACAGGTTGCCCTGAGCTCCAAGGGAAGCAGGCTTAAATGAAACTGGGATTTTGACTGTTCAATTTCAGCACTTTAAAGACACAGAGTAATCAAGGTGAATTTCTTAAAGGAAGAGGCTCTGAAGACAGAAAGGTAACTGTGAAGTATTTCTGGATAAGCCATTAAGTGGCAGATTGGCATACAGCTACATTTCAGACCCCTGTTTGTTTGGTTTAATGTGAATCACTTTTTTTCCCTCTTTAAATTGAAGCCCAAATCCTATAATGGAGATACTTAAATGAACCCTCTGGGTCACTTAGGCATCTATTTCAGCATCCCTCTGAGAAATTCAACAGTCTGTTATAAAAATTGAGTTTTATGTTTCTGTCAATGCCTAAGGAAAAATTTGATTATCCTCCAGATTTTTCCCAATCCTTTAACTAAATTGGATTATTTGCTGATTTACCCTTTACTTCCCAGTGCTATGATAGTGTCTCAGTTGCAAACTTCATAGTATAAGCTGACAGGACTATAAGACATTGGTCTTCCTAGAGAAGCAGAATGATATGCTCTGCTGGTGGCTTGTATGAGTCCACGCTCCAAACCTGCTTTTGTTGCTTATTAACTGGGTGCTCTTATACAAGTTACATGGTTTCTTCATTTTCAGGTTTTTAAAAAAAAATTTTTAGATTTTTAGTTTTGTTATAGGGTATGCGTGCCTGCTAGAGAGAGAGAGAGACAGAAGGAGAAAGGTAAAGTGAAAAATCACCTACCCCTCAAGGGAGGGTGGCCATGCCCCAATCCCTTCTCCTTCATTCTCCTTTTGGAATTTTGGGCACACATGCACATGTACCTGGTGTGACTTTCAAGTTACTAGGTCCAGGACTCGAACCACTCAGTTGGTCATGTGGGATCTAACTGCCATAACTTCCATACCTTCAGTCCTTTTTAAGTGTAGTGGGGATACTAATAGTAATCTTGCGTGGGTTTTGGTAAGGATGAGGTAAGACCATGCAGGTGGAAGTACTGGTTACTAAGTAGGTTATCAATAAACACATTTCTCCTCTTGTCTCCTCATTCTCCAAAATCTTTTTCATTTATTGAGGAAATACAGACCCAAGGATATGTTTAGACTCAGGATTGGTTATAATGGGGATCCAAGATAATGCATCTTATATCTATATGCATCAGTCAGGGTTCAACCAGAGGAGCAGAACAGTAGGGGATTTATCACAAGAACTTGGTTTATGCAATGTATGGACTGGAAACCAAATCTGAAATCCAGTCAGGTAGGACAAGGGCTGAAGTTGCAGTCTATAAGTTGAATTTTTTCTTCAGGGATTCCTCAGCTCTACCTTTAAGGCCTGTTAACTGATTGAATCAAGACTACCCAGATTATCAAGGATAATCTCCCTTACTAAAAATCAAATGCATAAGGACTTTAATCACATCTGTAGGATCCCTTCACAGAAACACCTAGATTAGTGTTTGATTCACTAACAGGATTATAGGCTAGTCAAGTAGATGCATCGAGAGACCATTACACTATCCATTTGATCTTTGTGGATCCTTTTCTTCACAGAAACAATAGTTTTAAGGGCAAGTTACTTTCATTTTATAGTAAAATATAAGGCTCAGCCTTTTTTTCAAACTATAGAAAAATAATAGGGAAAAAAGTTTGGTTTCATTAGCTAAGGCCAAATATGAAGAGTATAATATAATATAAATGTTTTGTTTTCTATTTACTATCAGAAATTACCCCATTTTAAATTTTTTGTGGATTTGTAATCAGTCTTCCTCACTAGGTTGGAAGCTCCATGAGGGGAGGGGCTTTGCTGTGCTCACTTCTGAATCCTTCGTATCTTGACTGTTGCTTGGAATAAAATAACATTAATAGGATGAATCAATATATAACTTCTATAGAAGAGTTGAATTACATTTTACTTGCTGAATAAAGTAATCTATTAAGTTTGTTAGGTTTATTTTTGGCTATAGTTATATGCTGCACTGAGGATCAAGACTGAGGATAGCAAATTCATGTAGAAAAAAAAATCATGGTTTTACCTTTTCTCCACAGGGAATAATCCTTGTTATTAGAACAGTTACAGATTACAGTAATAATTTGTTGGTGTCTTTAAGATTTTGTACTCCTTTGTCCCCAACATATTCCATGAGAAATGGAAATAATCTTAAAAATTGTGAGTTATTTGATAAATAAATACTCCTCGACTTAACAATGAGGTCACATCCTGATAAACTCATTGCAAAGTTGAAAAATTGGACATGGAGCCATGGAAAGTCAGAGACCATCTGAATATATAACATTTATGTAAGTTATGAAGTATGAAAACAATATAAACACTTATGAATTCACCAGCAACTTACTAATACTGTTGAAAATGTTGCTGTTTTCCATTTCCTTCCATTACCCTGTCTCCCTCCAGAAATTGCCAGTCCTGAATTTTATATTTATCATTTATTTTTTTGTTCTTTGTAGTTCTATCAGACATGCCTGTGTCCCTAAACAACATATCTTGTTTTATTTTTTAAACTTTATATAAATAGTATTGCAATATATATTTTGCTTACTGATTTGCCTTTCATATTTAGTATTAAGCTTCTGAGATCCATATCTAGATATCTAGAACCATAATTCTTTTACTTTATTGGTGTAGAATATTTCATTCCATGTTCATACCACAATTCATAATACATTTTCCTGTTAAAGGCCCTCTATCTCTGTTTTTTTTTCTATTATAAACAATGTTACTATGAATATTCTTGTACACATATTCTGACTAATAAGTGTTAGAAATAGACTTCAGAGGCTATCTAATGAAAATCTTTCATTTATTGATAAACTGAGGCCCAGAGCCTCAAGGCTGTTGGTAGAAAACTTAGAGGTGATGGGCCAGCAGGTGGAGTAGTGGTTAAGGCCCTGGATTCCCACGTATTCAACCACAGTTCAAGTCCCAGACCTGGCAGCTTGAAACTCATGCTGGGCAAGTGTGCATGTGTACCCAAAATTCAGAGAGAATGAAGGAGAAGGGATTGTGGTGGTGGTCTTCTCCCTAGGAGGTGATTTCTCTCTTTCTGTCTCTTTGTGTTTCTCCAGTGAGCACATGTGCCCTATAGCAAATTTCTCACAAAAGTAAGGGAAAAAAAGAGAGATAAACATTTTCTAATTCTTATCCACTCTACTTTCCATCATTCTGCACTATCTCCTTATAAATATGTTGAAGCTTTTTTTTTTGAGAGAAATAAATTATAACTTTCTAATGGTTGATAAGGATTTGGCTAAATATTTTCTCTCTTTTTTTATTTTTTGACAACTTGAAGAGGAAAGAAAAGCAGGCTCATCTTCTGTAAAAAAAAAGAAAGGGAGATGGAAGCAGCTGATCAGGGATGAGGAGCAAATCTGGAGTCTTTGGCAAGGCTACCCATCCTCCATATTACCATTTTTTTTTTAAACTTTGTGGGTAGAACATGCATTCAAAAAAGCACATGTACACATGTGTACAGCTTGTTGAATTTTTACCAAGTGAACACACTCATGGAGCCAGGACATGGGTCTTGGGAGAGGATATAATCAGTATGCTCTCCTTCTCTTTCTAGTCACTGTAGGCACCACTTCTCCACCTCAGCCTCCTTCCTCTCACCTATCCTCTAGGACAGGCCCTTTGAATTTCCTGATAGTTTGGAGTGATGTTACTGTGATACTGTAGATAAAATATTTCCCATGAAGGTAAAAGATCAGAATTAAGATCAGATCCAACTTAATATTTATATTTTCTTTCTTTTTTTTGTGGAGAGGTTTTCGCTATAGGGTGCGTGCGCTCGCCAGATAGACAGAGTGAGACAGAGAGACAGAAAACGAGAAATCACCCCCCAGGGGGGATGGCCACTCCGCAATCCCTTCTCCTCCATTCTCCTCTCAGGATCTTGGGCACGCACGCACATGCGCCCAGCGTGAGTTTTAAGCCACCGGGTCCGGTACATGAACCGCGGTCAACTACATGGGAGTTCAACAACATAGCCATTACGCTAACTGCTGGTTCCCCCAACTTAATATTTTCTTACCATGTAACACTGGGTCCCTTTTGCTTTTTGGCCTTAGTTGCCTTATTTGTAACATGGAGAGAATAAGGAATTATTGGTTTGGCAAAAAATTTAAATGCACTAAGACAAGTGGAACCTTCTAATAAAGGTCCTGGCATAGACCATTACTCAGTAAATATTGGATCCCGAGAGCTGGGTGTCTCATTATGTGTTGGCGGTTATGAACTCTTAAGATATCATGGGACCAGCAGGTGGCGTGGGTGGTTAAGGCGCTGGACACTCCCACATGGCTGACAACAGTTCAAGTCCTGGACCTGGCAGCTTACTTTCTCACTTTCTCTCTCTCTGTTTCTCTCTGGTCAAATTAAAATAAATGAATGAATAAATAAAATAACTTAAAAAAAAGATATCATGTCTACACTATGCCATCTTTTACATCAGTTTTCCCATGTGCATGTTTTCTTGCTACCTGATAAGCTTTCTCAAGTTATTCTTTATCCTGAATGAAGTAAAAGTGGATTTACAATATGTAGTCTAGTCTCATCTTTCCAGTCCTGGTTGGCTGGCTTTATTGTTTGCTGGATATGAGTTTTGATAAAATTCTTGTTGTGGAGTTGAAGAAAACAGCAATGTAGATCAATGGATTCTTTCATGTTTATTCTTCAGACATGCTTCAAGTATAAAACTTGAAAACACTGGAATGCAATGCCACTCCCCTCATAACTCTGATTCTAGGCCCTGCTCCTCAGCACTGGAAGAAGCTGAGGAAGGTCAATATTTCTATTTTCATTAAGGGATAATGGCAAGTGCTCAATAAATATAAGTTCCTCAACTTCTGCAATTAGAGGTTTATGCTAAAATCTTCCTATTTTCTATATCATGCTTATATTTATATATATTTGTCATATAGTGCTATTTTTTCTCTTACTTACTGAAATTATTAAAGAGAAGTTGCAAGATGTACCCAAATGTATATTTTATATATCACTATTTTCTTGAGGAGGATACATTTTTTTTCTTTTGCTATGGTTTCATTTTTTTATATAGTATAAGCACAGTTTTAATTGTGCCATGAATTTCAGTGCCCATTAATTTGAAGAAATAGACCATGTTTGTGACTTTTATTAGGCTGTGAAAATTTCATCAGTTTGCTTAGACTCACCTATAAATAAAAATTAGTACAGAATAATAAAATATAAAACTGTGAATGTAGGAAGGTGAAACTTCGACTTATATTTCTGTGCTGTGTGTACGAGTGTATGTGTTATAGTGCTTTTACTTATATTATCTTAATATTCACCTTGTCAAAGTATAGGCACTGTGCAAGCCACGAACTCATACGGTGGTGTCAAGATGATGGTATTTCTTTATCAGGTATCTTTAGAGTTTCCAGTCACCAAACTTAGGTTCTTCTAAGAGAGCAACAGATATCATTAGCGACATATCCTAAAAAAAAATCATGTGTTTGTGGTATATTCTTCATTTTACTTTTTATTAAAGTCTTATAAGTTTTATATTTGTTACATTAAAAATAAGAAGTAAAAGAGAGAGGCTCAAATGATTTTTAATTCATTGTTGACAGAATGTTCTTGGAAGTCTGAGATGTGAAGTAACAAATACTGGTTTTTGATCTTTAATGAATGTGACTTGTAGTAATGCTTCCTAGTTTAATGACAAATATTTATTGAGTTTCTACCTTGTGCCAGGCCCCTGTCTGGGCAGGGATATAATGAGGAGGAAGGTATGGTCTGTACATGAGATCAAAGCCTAGTGAGGAAGCTAGGTGTAAAGATGTAGGGATGTAAATTAAGTATGGTAGCATTTTAGGGGGAGGAGTGACCAACATGTGGATCCTAGTTTACTAAGGGTTAAGAGGCATCAGAGGTCTTCCCAGTGGAGGGTAAATACAAGTTTTCCAGAGAGATGATGGAAGGGCATTACAAATTAGCAAGTACAAGAAACAGTGTAGTTCAGGGAAATGCATGGAATTGTCTCACGGGTTTTGCTCAGATCTACTTAATGGCATCCAACCAGCCACTGTGAGTTGTAACTGAGCCATAAGAAACTCAAAGTATTTAGTCTTAGAAGTCCATCTTAATGAACTCTTAAGAAAATCAGTCTTTAACTTCTGTCTTTCACTTCCCTCATAATGAACCTTACAAGCCCAACTTTTTACCTCCTTCGCAATGGATTTAGCCTAATTCTTAATTAATGAAAATTAATAATAACCTTACTGAATCTTTGCAGATACTGGGCTATGGAGACAGGGGAGGGTAAGATACCATCAACTTCCTTTTACATCACTGGCTGAGAAGATTTTTTCAGTTTAAACATTGCATATGGACCTTGCCACTTTCTATTATTAAAAAAAAAAAAACAAACAACAAAAACCAAAAAACTTAGGAGATGGTCTTGGGATACTAGTCAGGTTGCTGGCTTCCTGAATAAAACAAACTTCCTTTCCACCAGAACTTGTCGTTCAAGTGTTTGTTTTCAAGTGATGATCAGCTGAACTTAAGTTTAGTACTGAACCAATCCTTCATTCCATTTTTTATGGATATGCTAAACTAGTGTACAGTAGGGAGTTTGGAATGAAAGGCCTTGACCTGGTGGAGAATCTGATTTTTAGTTTTTTTGGTCTAAGGGTGGAAGAATCAGAGGTAATTCTGTTTGTTCCTATATCAACTGAAAAAACTATTTGATTCCCTCCTGTTAATTGGTAACCTGGATTCCTTAACACTCAGCAATTCTCGGGAGTTGAAGAGACCTCAGTGTCCATACTCTGATCAAATGCTAAGTCTAGAGAGAATGTCGGATGATAAGGGGGATTAGCTTTGAAATCCTTGTTCAGGTGCCATTTACTGTTAATCTAAAAAAAGGTAATCTGAGGCAAAATTTGGACATAAATTTGACTACTGCACCAGGGCATAGCCTGAATGAGCATAGTTCCCAAACATGCTCACTAAGGTTTTTCAAACCTCTGACAGATTTTAAAGGCAAAAACAGCAAATGAGAAGGCTGGGGAAGAGGGGAGGATTATACCAGTTGTTTGGGGACAACTGTCCTTGGCTACCAGGATCAATTACAAGGTCAATATCAGTCTAAGATTGCACAAACAGTGTCTGTGCAGATATTTTTGCAGAAATCAAGTTGCAGTGGTCTCTGTACAAAGTTATAGTTCTGGCAGAGTTTTTCAAACAACAGTTCTTGCTATTAGGCATTTTAGCATGAGAAAATACCTCCTCTGTGGACTTCTCAGAACAGTTTAGTCAGGGTTGATACAAATGACTCCATTTTGATTTTCAAAGACTTTTATATTTCTCTTTTTTATATTTCTTCTTCTTGATTTAGATTTTTTCCTGTAAGCATTGTTGATCAATCATCTTATGGTCTGGCTTAAATTGTCCCTCAGTTTATCAGTTAGGATGGTTTAGTCCTGACTGTTGGTGTGGTTGTCCCATGCTGGAAGGAAGTGACCGATGACTATGAGTCAGTGTCAAAACCATTTTTGGCCACATTTGAGCAATAAGGGAGCATTGGAAGGAGTGGCTCTTAGATCAAGTTTACCCAAAGTGTATGGATCTAAAAATTGTCAGAAACCTGCATTTAAGAGTACTTGTCAGAGTCTTTTTCATGAGAAGCAATCTTGGGATTATGGATGACAAAACTTAAAAGAGCCGGGAACAGCAGATGGCATAATGGCTACGTTGCTGGACTCCCATGTAGTCAACCAAGGGTCAAGTCCTGGTCGCTTAAACTCATGCCTGGCATGTGTGTGTGCATGCCCAAGATCCCAAGAGGAGAATGGAGGAGAAGGGGTTGTGGCATGGCCATCCCCACTGGGGGTGATTTCTCACTTTCTGTATCTCTCTGTCTTTCTGGCGAGTGCATGTGTGCTATGGCAAAAACCTCTCCAAAAAAGAAAGAAAAGGAAAGAAAAGAGCCATAGTTAGTAATTTGATAACAGTTCATTGCAATAATGATATAACTGGCAAAAAAAATTTAGTTATTTCTATTGCCTGGAGCATTTCTGAGTTAACAACCAGAATTTATGGCTGACATTGTTAAATCAGTATTATCACAACTTTATAAATTTTATATGATCTTAAGAATACTCGTAATTTTTTTAAAGCTCAGTTTCCTGAGTAATCAAAAAACACACAAAACAAACATAAAGCACACAGATCCTTATCTTTTATCTACTTATCCATTTATTTTATATTACATTTAATCACACACACACACACACACACACACAAAATGTATAACATTTCTTTTTCCAGCACTATTACCATGTATATCAGTATATACATCATCATCAGCAAATAGCTTTTCATTTTTTTGTGTGAATTAAACATACATATATATATATATATATATTCCCATATTACCCCTACCCTTACTATCTCTAGTGACTACTGTTGCCCTACCTGCTACTATACCTTCCAAACTTTCAGTTTCTGCCATGGAGCACAGATAATCTGTATATATTGAGTAGGACATAAAAAGTCTGTCTTTCATAGTCTGACTTGCTTTGCTTAGCATTGTCTTCCATATTGGCTCTTATTTTTTTTTTCGGTTCCTTTTTTCTTATTTTTTAACTAGTTTTTAAAATTATTATTCATACATTAAATTGCTATACATAATTTAGAGTGTGAAGAGACTTTACTCAGCATGATTTACACCTTAGTCCAGCCCAGTTGAGACTATCATACGCATCCTCGTCAATAGATTAAAAAACCTTATGTGTCCCACAAGTGTCTTACCTCTCCATTTCCCCCCCAAATTTCCTTTCCTATGCTCTTCCCCTCCCACACTCTCTTTCCACTTTGTCTCTAGTGCCCATTATGATTTTTAATGCTTTATGTTCTCCAGTCTTTCAGTCTCCAACATAGAATGCGCACAGTTGGTTTATGTTAAGGGGAGACATACAATGTCTCTCTTTCATAGCCTGACTTGCTTCACTCAGCAACAAATCTTCCATATTTGTCCACTTTCTATCAAATTCCAGGGCCTTGTTGTTTTTTATGGCTAAATAGTATTCCTTGGAGTATACATGCCATCATTTTTCAATCCATTCTTCTGTAGACATTTGGGTTGGTTCCATGTCTTAGCAATTGAGAATAGAGTAATGAAAATAGTTGTGCAAGTGCTTTTCTGACTGAGTGTTCTCCTGTCCTTTGGGTAGATACCCAGGAGTGGAATTGCTGGATCATATAGTAGTTCTATTTGAAGGCCTTTGAAGAACCTCCATATCATTCTCCACAGTGGCTGGACCAATTTACATTCCTACTAACAGTGTAGGAGTGTCCCCCTTTCACCACATCCTCTCCAGCACTTATCATTATTTTTTTTTTATTTTTTATTTATTTTTTTTAATCTGCACCATTCTGACTGGGGTTAGGATATATTTTTCTATTTTTTAGGTAGTGGTATCTCATAGTGGTTTTTGTTCTGCATCTCCCTTACAATGAGGGATGCTGAATATTTTTTTCATATGCATTTTGGCTGTTCATACGTCTTCCTTAGAGAGTTGTTTCTTCAGCTCATTTCTCCATATTTTAATTGGGTTAATCATTTTCTTCTGGGTAAGCTCCTTGAGTTCCCTGTGTATTCTGGTTATCAGTCCCTTATCTGAGGCACAGTTAACAGAAATTCTCTCCTATTTGAAGGGTTGTCAATTCACAGTAATTACAGTGTCCTTTACTGTGCAGAAACTTCTTATTCTGATGTAATCCCACCTGTCTATTTTGGGGACTATTGCCTGTGCTTTGGGGGTCTTGTTTAAGAAGTCTTTGGCTATCCCAATATCTCCCAGAGTTTTCCCAATGTTTTCCACCAGCAGTTTTATAATTTGAGGTCTTAGGTTTAGATATTTGATGCACTTTGAGTTGAATTTTGTGAATGGTGACAGATAGGAGTTCAGATTCACCTATCTTTCATCTTTATTTTTTTTAGAGGTTTTTGCCATAGGGCGCACGTGCTCACCAGAAAGATAGAGAGAGACAGAGAGACAGAAAGTGAGAAATCACTCTCCAGGAGGGATGGCCACACCGCGATCTCTTTTCCCCCATTCTCCACTCAGGATCTTGGGCACACATGCACATGTGCTGGGCACGAGTTTAAGCCACCAGGTTCGGAACGCAAACCGCAGTCAACTACATGGAAGTCCAATGACATAGGCATTACACCATCTGCTGGTCCCTAGATTCATCTTTCTGCAGATGGACACCCAGTTTTATTTGTCTAAGTATCTTTTTTTTTTTTTTAGGATTTTAAAATTTTTTCCTATAGTAATCGAAGCGAAAATCATGTTAAAACATTCTGCTTTCCTTTACAATTGTCCAACGCAAAACACACACACACACACACACACAAAGTTCTCCCAAAAACAACAAAAAATTCCTCAAAGAACCCCTAAAGTATTTATAGGAAAAAAGTGGTTTTGTACATGGGGTGAAACACCGTAAATTCAAAACTTACAGATAAGAGTTAGCTCTATTGCTCATCTCTTTAAAATGTTTACATGAATATCCAGTCAAACAAGAGTTTCTCCCTTGAAATGTTATTTCTATGACTTTCCAAGTAGACCACAGGACTGCACACTGTCTTGGAATGTCCTCAGAATGCTCTGTCAGTGATCAGGTAACAGTAAAACCCCCAGAGTCCTTTCTTTCAAATGGAAAAGGGAAGACAGAGGGACAGAGAACCTATTCAAACTACGTCTTCTTTCCTTGTGGCTTACGGTCTCCTCCCCCTCTGCCTTCTCAGAAGCCACCTCGCGCTTCAAAGCCTCCTCAGCCTCTGCCACTGAGTCCACCTCTGCCTCCTCTTCCTCTACCTGGGCCTCCAAAGCTTCCTCTGCCTCCACTATGATCCCTGAAGCCACCTTCACCCTTAGGCTTGGCCTACTCCAAGGTAACTTTGTTTCCATTAATTTCACCATCTTCCATGGCCTCCTTGGCAGATTTGGCATCTTCCTCACTGTTAAAGTCTACAAAACCAAACGCTTTGGAGGATCCTGTTTCCTAGTCAGTGACTATCCTTGCACAAATAGAGCCATCAAAAGACTCCTTTTAATGTCTCTTTGGTGGTATCCTCAGACAGACCTTTAACAAAGAGAGTTTTAGAGAGCTCTGGACTTCTTGTGTTAGGTGATTCCCTCGGTCCTTGCAGCTCCAGCCTGATTGCTCTACCTTCAATTTTCCCTTTAGATTTGCCATTTTGGCTCTGAGGCACTTTGATAAAAGTTGCCTTCTCAAATGCTTCTTTAAGTATTTCTTCAGTTGCATTATAGGAGAGGTTGCTCAAAACCAGAGTTTTTGATTCACTACTCCAAGTGCAGTTCTTTCCACCTCTGTAGTCTTGATTTTGACCTTTCTCTCCAGTGTAGTATAGAGAGATGGACCGCCCATTAATCTCCGTTCCCTGTTTTTCTTCAAAGGTTTTCTCTGCATCAGCTTCTGTCTTAAATTCAATATAGGCAAACTCTTTATTTTTTCCATCTTTGCTGATTATTTTGATCTCCATGGCATCTTCAAATACTTCTAATTCATCTTGAGTGACTTTGTAGGGGAGATTTTTGGCCAAAAGTGTTCTTGCATCTCGATCTTTCTTATTATCTTTTTCTTTTGGTTTCTCTAGCTTTAATTTCATTGCCCGACTTTTAAACCTGTGAATTCCAAAGCTTTTTCTAGATCTTTAGCAGATTCAGTGTCAACACAGCCAAACTTCCTAGATGTACCGAATCTGACATCTGTAACAGTAAGATCAGTTTTAGCAAAAACATCACTAACACCGATTTTTAATTCAGGAATAGATTTGTTATTGTTCAGGTTTCCAACAAACAGATGAAAGGATATAGTTGGTTCTGTGGCTTCCTTCCACCTTCTGTTTCTTGGCCTCAGGAGCTGCTTTCTGTTTGGTCATTTCTTCTTTTGTTTTCCAGGAACTTCTTTGACAGGCTCTTCTTCCTCCTCATCTTCCTCCTCCTCCTCATCTTCCTCCTTTTCCTCATCTTCATTATCATCATCATCTTCCTCATCATCCTCTTCACTTTCATCTTCAGCTATGGTCTTGGCTTTCACAGGTGCAGATTTTGCAGTTTTCTTTCTTTTGACTGGTGTTGTCTCCATAGCTTTTTCTTCAGATTCATCTTCCTCATCCTCATCTTCATCCTCATCCTCATCTTTTTCCTCATCTTCATCTTTCTCCTCATCATTCTTATCCTCCTCCTCTGAGGCCGGAGTGGCAGCTGCTGCTTTTATCACTGCTGGCTCAAATTCCTCATCTTCATCCTCATCCTCATCATCTTCCTCACTGTCATCATATTCCTCCTCATTGCTGTCTTCCTTTCTTCCTTCTTGGCATTCTTGCCATTCTTTGCTCCCTTAGCTGGGGTGGTAGCTTCTTTCTTACCAGGAGTTGCTACCAATGCTTTGCACAGTGTGGCTCCCTTCTTGTCAGGTGTTGCAACTGCTTTGGCTGGTGTAATAGTCTTCTTGGATGGTATGGAAATTGCTTTTTTGCCTGGGATGACTGCAGCTTTCTTGGTAGGTGTGGCAATTGCAACCTTTTTTATTGGACAAACTACCACCTTCTTTGCTGGAGTTGTGGTAGCCTTCTTACCCTTTTTCTGAGGGATGATAACCTCTTCTCCACTGCTATCATCTTCATCTTCTGACATTTTCTCATCTTCACTGTCTTCTTCTGTCTCCTTTGGAGGAGGAGCCATTTTTTTGGGGGCCTTATCTTAATTTTTACCAGCCTTAGCAAGCTTCACCATGATGGTGGCTTATGATGGCAGAGTGTGTGATGGGTGGGTGGCACAGATGAATCTTGAGGAACTCCAATGATTTTGATGACAACCATTAGCACTGAAGATCCCAGAGCACATCTATTTCTAAATATTTTATGCTTCTGGTGGCTATAGTAAATGGAATTACTTTCTTCAGTTCTGTCTCTGTCTGCTTGTGTAATGGTTCTTATTTTTTAAGGCAAATTACCAAAACATGAAGAAAAGCTTCCTGGAATATGATTGCTTTTTCTCTTCTTTTCTTTCCTTTTCTTTTCTAAGAGCAGATTAACACTTAAAGATAAACCTTGTTTTAACATGGGGAAAATAATTATGTGTTCAATTTTTAGAAAAAAACTTAAGAATACTTTTTTCCCCAAGTTTGGCCAACATACCGTGTATGAATTATTTTCATAGAATTACTTTAATAAATTTTTGCATTTCTCAGACCCTTTCTGACAGAACTCAACCCTTCAACAACATGCTTTAAACTTTTGGTATTTACCCCTTTTCCCTTTGTTTACCTTATGAAATAATCCAACCATTTTACTTTGGGACAAAAATTATACTACCCATGATTTTTTTTCATATACAAAAATTTTCTGTTTATTTTTTAAAGATTTATTTTGTTTTATTTATTTATCATTATTATCTAAAAATTTGCTGTAGATCATGTGTGCTCACCAGAGAAAGACAGAGAAAATGAGAAAGCAAGCCACCAAGTGTGGGATTTGAACTGCAGTCAACCACGTGGTAGTTCAGAGCCTTAATTACCACACCACCTGCTGGCCCTCTCTCTCTCTTTTTAAGTATATTTTTATTTCTACAACTTTTCCCACATCTCTCTTTCCTACTCACTGTTTTTTTTTTCTCTCTCTCTCTTTTATTTTTAAAATTATTTAAAACCAGTTTGTTGACTTGAAAAAAAGTTGTAAACTTTCATTACAAATTAAAAATAAAATTCCTCAAAATCTCAACCTGACCAGATATGAAACAATGTAAAAATCTTTAAAGGTGTATTGAGAAACCAGACTTTTCTCAAAAACATGTTGTCATTACCAAAAGGAGACATTTTTAGGTAAAAATAATAAAAATTCCATACTGCCTAGATAATGCATATAGTTCTAGTTATCTGGTCAACAGGAAAGAAGCAATCACTCAGGTCTTCAGCTCCAATCTTTGATTAATTTCTTATTGTTAGAATTTCATATTTGCTTCTGGTTGGATGAATAAACCAGATAATGGTAGAGGCCTGTATTTACTCAACCCTGCCCTGTGCAACCTCAGGAGCAGTCAAATTCTCAGCTGGTCAATCCTCTGCTCTTGCCCCCTTGTCATCTTGTGGTTTAGGGTTTTCCGAGCATCAGCATCAGTCATTGAAGTTCAGGGGTTCTTAAGGTGAGGTGGCTAATGACCTTGGGTTTCATCTTATTTTCCTTATCGTCTTCATTACTATCCTCTGTAGGCAGTCCTTGGTGATGAGGGTCCCTATGAAATCATGGTCTATAATCCTGATACATACTCTGCCTCACTGTTCTACCTTGTTCTCCTGCACCCTGGTTGTTAGCACTCTCCATCACTTCTCCCTGCACAAGAGGGTTGGAATACTGTGATTGATGCCCATGGGTCTTCACATGTAGTGAGGTGGGGAACTTTGGCTTGCATTAGGGCCGGCCCGGGAATGGATTTTGGAAGTGCTATCCAATTCCTCTTTCTTTCCCCTCACTCTCATTATTTTGATAATTCTGTTGGTAATTGTGAGAAGGCCTCTGTGACCTAGATAGTGTCTGTAATGGTTATGGTCTGCTGCATATTTACTACCTTGAACTGTAACTCCACCAGGGTCTGTAACATTTGCTGCCTCTATACCATTTTCACCTTCAACAACATAAAACTCCAGTCTCTCTATCTCCTACATTACAAAGGTACTTTGGGTTATTTTTCTTTATGGCAATCTGGTGTATGAATATGTCTTCCTTGGTGTCATTCCTGTTGATGGAACCATATCCATTTCTTTCTTTTTTTTTGATTTTTAAAATTTTTATTATCATCATAATCTTCTTTATATTACATTGGATTACATATAACTTTACAGTGTATTACATTGCATTTTCAAAAGGGAATGCCATGCATGTCAGTCAATACAGAGACATTAATCTCCCCGCTTCAACATTCAATATCTATTCTATGATTTTCCCAACTTTATTATTATTATTCTAATTATTTTTTAAATCAGTCAATCACTATTTCTCATTTTGCTTGTAAAAAGACTTCACCCATCATGAAATACTTCTCAGGTCAATCCAGTTGAGAATACTATACATGTCATCATCAACAGGTAATAAGCCATATCTGCTTCTCACTAATGTCCTGCCTCTCTTGTCTCTTGCTATCTTTCTCTATCCTCTTCTGTTCACCTCCCCCATTCCACACTGTCCTATTCTCGTTAAGTACCTTCACTGCTTTTATGTCCTCCAATTTTT
>NW_006159844.1:1219686-1251941 GCF_000334495.1 Tupaia belangeri chinensis | reverse complement strand
TTAATCCATTGACATTCAATGTAATTATTGATATTTCCGTACCTGATCCTATCATTAAGTGAGCCATTTTCTTGGTTGCTTTTTGTTCTCATATTACTGCCTCTGATTTTTTAGTTTTCCTGGAATAGTACTCCCTTGATAAATTAAAAAATATGGAATGCTTCATGAATTAGCGTGTCATCCTTGCACAGGGTCCATGCTAATCTTCTCTGTATTGTTCCAATTTTAGTATATGTGCTGCCGAAGCGAGCATGGAACCATATCCATTTCTTGCATTGAATGATTTTACTGTTGCCCAAATGTTTCTTGTGATGACTTTTTTGTCTTCGCCCACAGGACCCACCATTGTGAGGCACCTGGCTGCTACTCCCTATGCCACTGCCTGTGGTGCCTGGCTTGATGTTGTCAGTACTGAGGGTGCAGACGATGGGTGGAGATGGCTGCTGGGTCTTAGCCTTGTTATTCATGTTTACAGTGGTGGTGACTGAGGCCCACTGAGGCAGCTGTGTCTCTACCCAGGGTGTGATGGTAACTAGGCTGGCTGTGGAAGTAGGGCTATTCCAGGGCTCTCTGGAGTCTGCTCTTACCTCTGCTACTGATGGAACTCCTTTTCTTAAACAAATATTTTTGGAAACAACCTTAAGTAACCTCAGATTTAGATAAAAATTATTTTTTTCAATAAAAAGATACATTCTTATGCCTTAGGATCAGCTAGCCTCGAGCAGCTAGCGCCTCTGCACAGTCATATCCAACTGGTTCAAGTGAAACAGATAAGCTCTGGTTTGCTGGTGCAGACAACTGCTCTGTTCAAGGGAGATTGGAGACCCAAGAGGGATAGATTCAAGGGTGTGCTGCCCCTGGCTGGCTTGCTAAAATCTATAACTGAAACTTCAGTTCCAAGCTCAAGTTTGGCTGTCCATCTTTTGAAAACCAATACTTAAAAGACAAGTATTGCTGGAAAGAAAAAGTTGCTTTGTTCAGGAAGCTGGCAACCTGAGGAAAAATAGCAGAATAGTGTGTCCTATGACCATCTCCCAAGTTACAGGTTGTTAAAGGGTTTTGTTTTTGTTTTTGTTTTTGCTATAGGGTATGTGCATGGGCCCGAGAGAGACAGAGAGGGAAAGTGAGAAATCACCCTCCAGGGGTTATGACTACAATTCCTTCTCCTCTATTCTCCTCTTGGGATTATGGGTATGCATGTGCACACATCTGGCATGATTTTCAAGCTGCCACATCAGGGACTCATGAATCCAGTACCTTAACCACCATGCCACTTGCTGGCCTCATTAAAGGGGACTTTAAAGGGAAAAAAAATGAAAGGAAATCACCGAGGTCCACATGTTCGCTCTAGAACTTAAACGGGTAAAACCTCAGTAGGTAATGCGGAGGGGAGCTGTCATGGCATCTTATCCTTCCTTCTTTTCATAGCTTGGTATCTGCAAAGATGCAGAAGGTCATTATTAAGTTTCATTTGTTAACCATTAGGCTAGATCCATTGTGAGAGAGGTGAAAGGTTAGATTCTGTAAGGTTCATTGTGAGGGAAGTGAAAGACAGAAGTTGACTGATTTTCCTAAAGGTTAATCGATTAAGATAGACTCCAAAACCAAATACAATATGGAGTAATTTTGGACTTCTTATGGCTCAGTTACAGATTATTATGATAATTTTTCCCCTATTTGCACATCTAGTAGGAGTATAAATCCTTTCAATTCTACTTCTGTGACATTGGTAATGTCTATGTCCTCTGTTCTTTCTCCATGACTTACATTTATCTCATTGTCTGCTACCTGGACCATTGCAGTTATTTCCTAAATCATCTTATTGCCTTCAGACTTGACCATTTTGGATAATTTTTCACAGTGCTTCCAAAGTGATCTTTTTATGTTCTAGTATGATATTGTCCCTGTGTATAAGACCATTCAGTACTTTTCTGCTGGAAATGGGATAAATCTAGAAACTTTTTGCATAATGCATTATAGAACGCTCCCAGCCACCCACTTGCATGGCTTGTTATCATCCAACGCTGCCCACCCACATACTTTTAAGTCCCCACTGCTGCCTGCCGACTCAGCTCACTAGCACTGTGTGGCTGCTACCTCTCACTTTATTTCCCTGGATCAGCTTCCCAGTTCAGCACACAACTGCCTTAGGACTATAGTGGTTGGGAAAGTCAGGGAAACATGGCTGCTAAATAAGAGGAGGGTTGACCACCACTCTCTGAAGCCCGCAGGTACTTGCCTGTGAGTTGTGGTCACTCACTGCCTGAGAGCAGCACCTGCAGAGATAGGAATCAGGCGGGACCACCAGAGGGCAAGAGGGAGTAGCAGACACTTCTAGTTTGCACTGGTTCTACTGCACAATTGGAGAGGTGACAACTAGCTGAAGCAGTGAAGCTTTATAGGACTTCTCCCCAAACCTTCCCTCTGGAGGAGAAAAATGAGAGAAATTGTCCTCAAAAACTTTGAGCCCCAGGTTTCCACCATGGATTCCAGCTCACCCATCCACAGAGGAGCAAAGACACTGGCATGAAGCTAACCCACATCATAGGGAAACACAAGAGTGAAGTGCTTTAAGAAAAAAATAAACACTGAACCTTATACCCCACCCCACCCTAAACTAGCAAGAGAGCTACACTGTCTTGAAAGCTACCAGAAGATGCAGTTCCATTTACAGTGAAGTCTCCATAGTCCAGAGGAAGCAGAGGATACAAAACAGAGCATCCTTACCCCAAGAAAGACAGAGGAATTTGGCCCTTAGTTTATCTGGAAGGCAGGGCAGGCCTCCACTCTCCCTCCTATTAGACTGAAATCCAGAGGAATGATTAATCATTCCAGCTGACACCATCACCTACAGTTTAATTTAATTTAATCATTCCAGCTGACACCATCACCTACAGTGCAACTCTTTTGCACCTTACTGAACTGTCTTATGTACAGGGTCTGCAATTTCAGCTCTGATCTAGAACACATAGCTGATCACTGATCCCCATCCCCAAACCACTTTGCCAGGGATCTATGGCTGTTCCCTACCCCTGGCAACACAGAATCTATTCAACTCAGAGACATAAGAATATGAGTAAACAAGGAAGGCCAGCCAAATGGCATGGTGGTTAAGGTGACTACATCCACATGGCTAACTGCATGGATCCCCAGATCCTACAGCTTAGAAAATACATGGGGCTCACGTGTATGCATGCCCAAAATCTTGAGAGGAGAATGGAGGAGAAGGGATTGTGACATGGCCACCACCCTAGTGGTGATTTCTCACTTTTCCTCTCTCTCTGGCAAGTACACATGCTCTAGACCAAATCCAAAACAAAATAAAAACAAAAACAACCAACCCCCCCCAAAATAATTAAGGAAAGTCTCTCCCCAAAGGAACACAATAACTCCTTATCAACAATGGGTAAAACATAGAAATCACAGAAATGATATAAAAAAGAATTCAAAATATTCATCAAAACAAAACTCAATTACATGCAAGAGGAAATGGGCAATCAATTCCAGAAGAGAAGAAAATCATTCCAAGACACAAAGGAGAAATTCTATAGAGAGACAGACACCCCCTAAAAGAATTGAATAGAAATTCTAGAGATAAAGAATATAATATAGGAAATCAAAATTTCCCTCAAAAGTGTTAATAGCAAATTAGACCGTTTAGTAGAAAGAATCTGTCATCTTAAAGGCAAAACTTCTGATGTAGCCCAAGCTACCAAAAAGAGTGAAAAGAATCTAAAACAAAATAATGATGACAACATAGGGGAAATTCTAGATACCATTAAGTGGCCAAATAGTCACATAATGGGTATTCCAGAAAGTTAAGAGAGGAGTAAAGACATAGAAAATCTCTTAAATGAACTACTATCTAAAAGCTTGCCAAATCTAGAGAGACATACAGACATCCAGATCCAGGAAATAAAATAAACTCAAAATAAGATTCTCTCTGAGGCATATCTTAGCCAAATTGGAAAAAATGCAAAAAAGACAGTATTTAAAAAAAACAGCAAAAGAGAAATGTAAAGTTGCTTACAAAGATTACCTGTCAGACTAACCTCAGACCGCTCAACTGAAACAATGAAGGAAAGGAAATAGTGAAAAGACATGTTTAAAATTCTGAAAGAAAAAAAAAATTAATTGAGAACACCTGGTTGGTGGACTGGCAGGTGGTGAGGTAGTTAAGGCGCTAGACTCCCACATGGCCAACCACAGTTCAAGTCCCAGACCTGGTAACTTGCTTTCTTACTTTCCCTTTCTCTCTCTCTGTTTCTATGGGCAAATAATAATAATAAATGAAATTAAATAAATGATTTTTTTAAAAAAGAATACTATACCTGGCAAGATTATCCTTCAAATGAGAAGAAGAAATAAAATCATTCCTAGATTTAAAAAAAATGCAAAAATTTGCCAACACTAGACCAGCTCTTTAAGAAATAATTAAAGTAGTACTACATCAGAAAAATGAAAGGGAGACAAATAGAAATAAGTAAATACAAAACAACTAAAAAAAGAACTAATGATGTCAGAGATAAGTCTGAATATATTGATGATAACACAGAATATTAATTAAATTCCCTAATTTAAAACTACAGATTGGTTAAATGTATTGAAAAAACAGGAGACTTGTATATGTTACTGGCAAGAAACATTCATCTAACTGATAAAGACATACACAGACTTAAAGTGAAGAGCTAGAAAGAGTAATTCAGTGTAAACAGAAACAAACAAAAAAAGCTGGAGTTGCCATCTGATATCAGACAAAGTAGACCTCAAGACAAAAACTGTAAAAAGAGGCAAAGAAGAGCACTATAGAGTACAAAACGAATCAATTTACCAAGAATATAGAATACTCGTAAGTATTTGCATATCTAACACCAGGGCACCCAAATACATAAAATAAAAACTGCTAGATCTAAAGGGAGAGATATACTGAAGAACAGTGGGATTTCAAAACCCCTCTGTCACCACTCAACTGCTCATCTAGAAAAAGAAATGAAAGAGCTAAGTGATACCATAAGTCAAATGTACCTGACAAACATTTATAGAACATTTCATTCAACAACCACAAAATATACATATTTTCATCTTCACATAGAACATTTTCAAAGATTGACCACAAACAGGGTGTAACAAGCCTTTACAAATTTAAAGTACAGAAGCTATAGCCAGCATCTCTACTGAAATAAAAAAACAGAAAGAGCCTTCAAGAACACACAAAAACATGGAAACAATCTACTCCTGAATGACTTCAAAACAACTGAAGAAATTAAGACTTAAATAAACTTTATTGAAACCAAAATAACAAACACATGGCTATTCATAATCTTTAGGATGGGTATATCTATGTTTACTGCAACATTATTCAAAGTCTCTAAGACATGAAATCAATGTAAATGCCAAAGAATTGATGACTGGTTTGAAAAATGTGGCACATATACCCTATGGGATATTTCTCAGCCATAAAGAACAATGAGATCTCATTATTTGATACAAATTAGATAAATACAGACTTAACGTTAAGCAAAACAAGCCAGACATGAAGGATAAACATTGTATATCCCCACTCTATAATATATACCAAATTTCTGCACTATATGGCAGAAATTGAAATACTGATGATATAGTAGTAAGGAACAAGTGTAGATACCAGAGACATTATATTAATAGGATGAGAGTGGATAGTTGTGGTGGAAGGGAGAGGCTTAGGGAGAAAAATTTAACAGACATAAGACTATAATATTTTCTGTTGAAAATAATATATATGGTATATCTTTGACTTGACTGTCATGCAGCATATACATGCTTTGAAAATCATATTGTATGCTATAAAGATATACAACAATTAAATATGAATAAGAAATCATAAAATAAAGAAAGACCTCCCATGATCTGGTTCCTATTTGATGGTTTAGAATTCATGCTTAAATACCATCTTCAGTTTAAACACAAGAGAATGATGTGAGTTTTGCCAGTTATGAAGAGGTGACCAGGAAAAATATTGCAGACAAAAGTAAGGTTTGGTTATGACATTTTAAGCCAGTGCCTTCTCCTTTGATAAGAATCTCAACTGGGATCAGCAGTTGGTGTAATGACTATGTCCCTGGACTGCCATGTAGTTGATTGCAATTCAAGTCCTGGACCCGGTGGCTTAAACTCATGCCGGGTGCATGTGTGTGTGTGCCCAAGATCCCGAGAGGAGAATGGAGGAGAAGGGATTGTGGTGTGGCCATCCCCCCAGGGGGTGATTTCTCGCTTTCTGTCTCTCTGTCTCTATTTTTCTGGCGAGAACATGTGCCCCATGGCAAACACTTCTCAAAAAAAAAAAAAAAAAAAAGAAAAAAGAATCTTTACTGATTAAGTCATCCTTTTCTTCAAATGGATACTTTATTGATAGATATAAATTTCCTTTACAAAAGGGTAACTTAGACTCTGTTTTCAGAGCTTCTCCTGTGTCTACAGTTTCTCAAAGAAATCTATTCAAAATAATCCTTTGCCAAAGTGACCTATATAGGGGTGGCATATTCTGGTTTCCTACAGTCATTTTGGGGTGGCATATTCTGGTCTTCTGTACTGTACTGTACTGTTTTGGTCTTCACACATTTGCTTGTGGTTTGTTTCATTATGGTCTTATTAATTTTTTTGGCTTATCATGTATGTAAAATTTCCCAATAGAAGATGAGTAAAATTTACATATAGTGAAATGCACTGATTTTAAGCTTATCAAGTGTTACGTTGTCACATCAGAAAGTTCCTGTTTCCTTTTTCAGTCAATGCTTCCGCCTCCCATAAAAACTACTGAACTGATTTTTCTTACCATTGATTAGTTTTACTTGTTCTTGAGCTTCATATAAAATGGAATCATCTAGTATGTAACTTTTTAATGTCTGCCTTCTTTAGCTCAACCTTTCCTTTTTTTTTTTTTTTTTTTTTTTTTTTTTTGGGGGTTTTTCACTGTAGGGGGGGCGCCCCGAGAGACATGGAGACAGAAAGCGAGAAATCACCCCCCAGGGTGGATGGTCACGCCGCAATCCCTTCTCCTCCATTCTCCTCTCGGGATCTTGGGCACGCACGCACACGCACCCGGCGTGAGTTTTAAGCCACCGGATCGGGTACGCGAACCGCGGTCAACTACGTGGGAATCCAGCGACATAGCCATTATGCTAACTGCTGGTTCCCAGCTCAACCTATGCTTTTAAAATTCATCTTTGTTGAGTGAATTAAGTTTTCTGTACTGTGGAGTAGTTTCTGTTGTATGAATATTGCTCAGTAAACTTGTCATATTCTCATATGATGGACATTGGATTGTTTCTAGTTTTGTCTATTATCAATAAAGCACCCACAAATGTTCTTATTTATTTATTAACTTATTTATATTTTCATGGATCTATCTTTTCATTTCTTTCAGGTAAATTCCTTTGGGTAGAATTGTTAGATTGTGATGGAGTGAATGCTTGACAAAGATGAACTGCTAGTTTTCTGAAATGGAAACTACTAGTTTTCTGAAATGGCTTTACCTTCAGGCTCCATGTTTCTTGCACATGCTGTTTTCTCTGCCTACAGCATCCTTCTGCTTGGTGAATTCTTTCTCATCTTTTAGATAATAGCGTGAGATTCACCTGATCTGTGAAAGCTTCAGGAGAGTTGATTATAGGCCATTATTTATTTATTTTTCAGACCGGAGTTAATTTATTTTTATCACCTATCATTCCATGAATTCATAGGTAATAGCTTCCAGAAGCTCAACTCCTTTCCATTGGTTCTCCTGAAGTGTGCTTCTCTAGGTAGAGCAGGCCAGTTCTTCAGTTGAAGCCAGGTACCTTTCTCTTTGGCTTCTTTCTTTTTCTGGTCATTTTCTTTCATACATTTTAGGAAGCTATCTCTGCTCTTAGAATACTTACTATGCGCAACATGCACATTAATTATCTTGGAAAGAATCTTGTTCTTATCTTGTCAGTTTATTAAAATGCCAACAGCATACTGGGTAACATTGTAGACTCTTCCAGTTTTGCCATGATAACATTTTTTAATAGTACCCATTCCCTTGATGTCCACAATATTACCTTTCTTGTAAATTTCCATGTATAGTGCCAAAGGAACCACTTCATGTTTTCTAAGAGGCAAAGAGAACATGTATCGGGGACTTACCCTCTTTCCTTTGTGTTTGTCATTTTGGTGAATTAATGGAAGATGGTAGTTCTGGTCAAAATGTTAGGCCATCAGTTTGTCTCATTTATTCTTTTCATTTATGCCACTCTTCTTATTCTGTGGAAAGCAGGAACTGTGTTTTACATATCTTTCACATTAAGGATGTAATGATATGTTAGAGCGTGCTACCAGTAATTTTTTTTTTTATTTTTTAAAAAGAAGTTTATTCTTCCATAACTGAGAGAGACAGAGAGAAAAAGAGAGAGAACAGGAAAGAGAATGGGTGAAAGGCAACAGGGTCTCAATACCATAATCTACCCCAAACTTCAGTCAGCCCTGGATCATGGGTATGCTTCTGCCTCAAATACTCAGGAAAATCTCTGAACTTGAACTTGGAATCTTCACATGTTGGATTGCCTCACTAGGTATTGCACTTTACCACTATGCCACTATCTGGCTCTCAGATTTGACTATTTTGTTTATTCTCTTGAGTTTCTTCCCATTTTAGGTTTTAAAAATCACCTTAACTGTTGTTACATTAATTAGAATTTTCTTCAAGTTGAAGCAAATCTCTTTAGATATTACAAAACATTCCAGAAAATACTGTTAGAAATAGCACATTTTTTTTCTCATGAAATTTTTATGCTGAATTTCCATTTTGTTTTACTTTAAAACAAAAACAGTCTCTTAAGACTAACTTCCCTAATTGGAATTTGACATTAAACATTTTTGGGGGGGACCAGCAGATGGCATATGGTTATGTTGCTGGACTCCCACATAGTCAATTGTGGTTTGAGTCCTGGACCCAGTAGCTTAAAACACTGGGTGTGTGTGTGTGCATGCCCAAAATCCCAAGAGGAGAATGGAGGAGAAGGGATTGTGGCATGGCCATCCTCTCTGGGGGGGTGGGGTGGGGTGATTTCTCACTCTCTGTATCTCTGTCTCTCTCTATCTTTCCAGCGAGTGCACACACTCTATAGTAAAATCTCTCAATTTTTAAAATTATCCATTCAATCACTGTATATCATTATCGCTTGTAAAATGAATTTTCCCAGGATAAATACACTATTTGTTAGTCCAGTTAAAGACATTATCATACATGCTATCATCAACAGATAATTTTCCAGTTCTGTTCCCTTTTAATGTTTTACTTCTTTCTTTTCCCTCTGATTATATTAGAGTCCATTGATTTATTTCATAAACTTGTTTTTTTTAAAAATAATTATTTTATTTTGTTTTATTATTTTTCAGTTTGACCAAGGAGAGAGAAAGGGAAAGTGAGAAAAAAGCCACTAGGTCTAGGACTTGAACTGTGGTCAGCCACATGGGAGTCCAGTGCCTTAACCACCATGCCATCTGTCAGCCCATTCCATAAACTTCTGGGCAGTTATCATGACAGACAGAGTATGTGACAAGTTTATAAAAATAAAAATTATGATATATAGATGCCAATTAATTTTTTTAAAAATTTGAAGATTTTTTGCTATAGGGCATGTGTGCTCACCAGGGAGATAGACAGAGAAAGAGAGATAGAGAATGTAAGGAATAACCCTCTGGGGGGATGGCCATATTGCAATTCCTTCTCCTAGTCTCCCCTTGGGTTTTAGGGCACACATGCACACACATCCAGCATGATTTTTCAAGCTGCCAGTTCTGGCACTAGACTCACGCAACCAGCCATGTGGTATCAAGTACTATAACCTTCATGTTATCTGCTGGTCTGCTAATTGATTTTTATTTTTGTTAGTGAATGACTCTGATTGATGGCTACTAAACTACAAAGCTGCATATTCCTCTTTTTATTTATATGGCGAAACTCTAGGAAAAGCTAAGATGAATTCACATAGTGCAGAAATAAAGCTATTGTTGACTCAACAAGGCAAGATGAAATAAAGAACGCATATGTATTATTCAATACTTAAGGTTAGAAACCATCATTATCCCCTAATTCAAACGTAAGAAGTTGGCAAAAGAAAGGTATCTTCTTACTACAATCTTCCATTTCTTTTATTTATATACACACACACACACACACACACATATGTTATAAATATTGGATGTAAATATCTTTAATTCATCAAAAGGTCATGACTTTTTCTGTCATCCATAGAGGCTATCTAACCACAGAGCTTCCACTGACTAGACAGTGAGTATTATGGGTATGGAAAAATTTACTACAGGACACATACACTCACCCGAAAGAGACACAGACACACACACACACACACACAGAGAGAGAGAGAGAGAGATAGAGAGAGAAAGCTACCACCTGCTGCCCCATAATTATAAAAATTTTACGATTCTTCATTCACATTTCATTGTTGTACATCTCTATAGCACACAATATGATTTTTCAAAGTATGTAGGCAGTACATCTCCATACACTCATACACCTTTTTTTTTTTTTAAAAAGTTTTTTTTTGTTTTGTTTTTGCCATAGGGTGTGTGTGTTTACAGGAGAAACAGAGACAGTGAGAGAGAAATTGGGAAATTACCCCCGGGGGGGATGACCATGTTGCGATCCTTTCTCCTCTGTTCTCCTTCTGGGATTTTGGGCATGCATGCACATGCGGCCAGTGAGATTTTCAATTTGCCAGCTCTAGGACTTGAATCATGATCAGTCTTGTGGGAGACCAGCACCTTAACTATTACGCCACTTACTGGCTCAACATGCACCTTTTTAAAAATAGGTTTCACAAGAAAATATTTTAATAGTTCAAAATCTATTGCATTTGCTCTCTTCCTGAACAATTCTTAGGTAGGGGAGAACAGTTATTAGACTACTTAGTAGTTAATAAGCTTGATATTTAATGAGAAAGCAGTTCTGAAAAGTGGATGGATTTTAAAGATCTCAGCATGAAGAAGTCAAAATATTAAAGGCAACAGCTGCTTGTAAATGATTGCTGTTAGTTGAAATTTACATATTAAAGAGCAGAAAACTTCTAAGATTTTTTTATTTTTAACATTTCATTGTTCAAACTATAAGACGATGAGACACTTTAAGTTGCTAACTTTTAAGTTTTATTTTTCAGGAATGCACTAAAGGCACATGAGTAAGTTTATGTGTCTACCAAAAACACCTAAGGAAAATATTTAACAGTAGCGTTTTTAGTTAACATGCCAGTTTTTCTCAGCATACACAATCAGACAGTATTTTTATGAATTTTATTGTCTCTGACAAAGGTTGCTTGGGCTCATGGAACTGAGTGTGAGGAGTAGGTATTCTGTTAATGAACTAGAGGATGCCTTGGGTGTTGAACTATCAGTACAGTATGTGTGGCATGTATTCACTCAATACTTGCTATTTTCAAGCTGCTTTGGAAGAAAAATGGAAGATAGGGTAATCTAACCATTTGATTCAATACATTTTTGATTGAGATTATGCTTTGGAACAATTGAATGGCACATTTACATATTAACATAAATAAATGCAAATTTCAACAAATTAGACTGAGTGAGTCTTGAAATAGCTTGAAAGGAGTAAGTGTGATTTTACTGAGCTTAACCTACTTTAAAAATGAAACCTAGTGAAAATGAAAAACATCTTCCAGCTAACAGGATTTTATTTCAGGTCACTGTTAAGGTATACATATGTTTTTTATTTTTAAAAATTGTTTTATCTAAGAATTTAAATTTGCTATTGGGCATGAACTTGCCAGAGAGAGGGAAAGTGAGAAATCATCCCCTCAGAGTAGGTTGCCATGTTACAATTCCTTTTCCATTCTCCTTTCAGGATTTTGGACTCACATGCACATGGCCCTGGCATATTTTATAAACCACCGAGTCTGGGACTTGAACTATATTGCCACTTGCTGACCCCCACCTAATCACTTTTATAGTGTTTATTATTTGCTCATTTGCATAGCGCATTCTTTTATTAAGCATATCATGCATAGTTATTTTCCATTATGTTATCTGATAAATGCCAGGATGCAGTCCTTGATGGTTTAAATCTATTTGTAGGTTTCCTATTTTCCAATTATGGTAGCTTTTTACCCTTTGTATTTCATAATCATATCAAGTACATATGTAAAATTTTTTTTTTTTTTTTGGAGAGGTTTTTCACTATAGGGCGCGTGCGCTCGCCAGACAGTCAGAGAGAGACAAAGAGAAAGAAAGTGAGAAATCACCCCCCAGGGGGGGATGGTCACGCCCCAATCCCGTCTCCTTCATTCTCCTCTCTGGATCTTGGGCACGCACGCACACGCACCTGGCGTGTTTTAAGCCACCAGGTCCGGGACTTGAACCGCGGTCGACTATGTGGGAGTCCAGCGACATAGTCAATATGCTAACTGCTGGTTCCCATGTATAATTTTCTAACACTGAGAATCCAGGAGACTTAAATAGGAAATGCTTTCTTCCAGAGAGAATTTATGTTTTCTTTGGGCAGCCTGGGATATTCACCTGGGGCCATGATAACCATCTTGAAGGATCCTTCTTAATGTAAAAACTTAAATTTAGTTCCCCAGTTTTACCAGTAGTATGAAGTTTATTGCCATGTTGCTCCCAACTCACTGCTTTAGTTTCTGCTTAGTATTGGTTTTTAATCAAGGGAATGTCTCGCAGATTTCCTTTCCTTAATTGAAGCCCTAGAAATCTACTTAAAGTTTGTTTTCCTGAAATTTGTCTATTCTTTATTTATACTATTTATTTATTAATTCTAATTTCTGATTTACATATATGTTGTACATTGTTGTAAGGTACAGTATATTTTCTTCTCTTTTTTTTTTTTTTTTTTTTTTTTTAAAGGGGTTTTTACTATAGGGTGAGTGTTCTCACTGGAGAGACAGAGAGACAAAAGCGAGATCTCTTCCTACCCAGTGGGAATGGCCACACTGCAGTTCCTTCTCCATTCTCCTCTGGGGATTTTGGGCACACACATGCCCCTGGCTTAAGTTTCGAGCCACTGGATCTGGAACTCAAACTGCAGTCAGCCATGTGGGAGTCTAGCAACATAACTACTTTGCCATCTGCTGGAACGGGTAAAGTATATTTTCTTAAAGCGTATATAAATATTTATACACACTTTAAATGTATCAAGTGTGTAATAATCAAGTTCAGGATATAAACTTACTCATCATCTTCAACATTTACCATTACATTATATTGCACACATTCAATATTCATTCTATTTTTTGGAGGAGGGAGTATATATATTGAATGGTCAGTGACATTTTCTCACTCTTGAATTATAGTACACCATTCCACAACCAATTCCACTTGTTAAATGCATTCCTATGCCTGCTAATCATAGTGGGAGGGTCTTTCTGAGGATCTTATCCATACTGATGCTAGAAGCATAAGTATCATTTGTTTTTGTAATCATTGAGTTTTGAATTATGGTTGATTAAAAAAACTCAATTCTTTCAAAACTTTCAATACATATTTTTTCACATTAGAGAAAGCTAAATTATGGATGTTTTGGCGAGTTTAAAGTTTGCACGTGAGATAATGTATTTCATATTTAGGTGACTATATTTAGAAAAATTATGCTGTCTCTTTAGTGTTTTTACTTAATTATTTGACTATCTCTGTATACTTTGGATGTGGCAGTTAATCTTACAGAATTATGTCCCTAGTTTATGAATTCTTACCTCCTAAGCTTTCTCTCCACCTCTCAGTCCCACTCTCTGTATGTGTGTGTGTATTGTTCGTATGACTGTCGAGTTGGATCGAGTACAGCGTAAAAGCTGTGTTTACATCTCGGCTGTATGTGGACTTTAGATTTGAGCAAAGGTGGGAGTCAAGAACACAGTTAATAAGGGAATGGCAGTCAAAGTTTTTGTGTTGAGAATTTGCACAATAAACACCTACCATTTATTTTATTTAGCCCATGTAAATACCATGTAGATATTGAGCTAAGGATTTTACTTTTTGTGATTTTAAACTATTTCTAGTAAGAACCTTGTGAAAATTGTAGTAGTATTACCTTATTTGAAAAAAATGAGGAAACTGAGACATTGGGAGGTTAACTGTCCTTGCCTCAGGTCACATGAACAAAGATTTAAACCAAGGCTTTGTGACTCCAAATGTTATGCTACATATTTTACTCTAATTGTCCAAGGAATGAACATTAGCTAGTGTGTAATCTTTGGTATCCACCCGTGGGATTCATATACCTTTGTAGATTGGCTAATATAGAAAGAAAATAATTCATCCACTACTCTTTAAAAATGAGTATCTTTAACTTTTATTTGAAAATAAGAATTTTTCTTTCTCTATTTGGGAGAGTGCTTTGAGCAAATAGATTTATAATATATCTGGTGTTTAAGATTGGATAAGAAAATGGGAGTTGGTATAGTAGTAATAAGAATAAAGATTTTATATTTTATAGATTACATGCTGCTTTAGTCTATTCAAGATTTCTGAGGGAAATGTTTTGATATACCTGAATATATTTAATTTAAAAATGATAGCATATGATTTTCTTTTTTACTCAGAAATACTTATTTATAAAAACATTAATAAATTAATTTCCCATATCAATGACTTTGAAATATTATATAGTGTTTGAAGAGGAAATCTATTTTTAGTTTAATTATGATCAAACCATTATGATTTTGATTTTCATTCTTTTCACTTACTAATTGATAAATGCTTGCTGAATTTATTTTCAAAATGTAAGAGTTGAAAAGGCTAGGCATTTCGTAACTCTTTTAATAATACCTTATATTAAAAGTAGCTCAAGTGATATAAAGGAATTTTAAAAACTTATGGAAAAATAAAATTAAACTGTGAGTATTTTGTTGCAAAAAGTTTTAAAATCCATGCATAGTATTTTTGTAATATACATTTTCACAAACTTTTGAAGATCCTTTGCATTTCCTTGTTCATGGGTAAAATAAAAGATCTGACAATAATATGTTGATATTAAGGCATACCTCTTGGGATTCTTTTCTAGAGGTCTTTGAAGTGGTGTCTGGCATGGGAAATAAACTTTAAATTCTGTGACAGGAATACCAGTGTACACTTGCTTTCTGTTAAGCTATTTTAAAGAATATTCTTGTTTACTTGAAGTTTTGAAAATGCAATTTATGGAATTAGAATACTTGAGAGATGATATGTAAAGATATTCAATAATATTTTATAAAAGGCTTGAAAGTTTTGGAATTGATTCTATTTTTTCCTTAAGCCAGACTTTAAAAGTACTATAAGAACTAAATAAAAGTCTACATGGATCTTGAAGTTTGTGGGCCTACCAATAACATTTTGAAAAACTCTATTTTTATTAAGCATTGCAATTTTTTATTAGATTTCAATAGCTCCTTTCTCTTTCTCTCTCATACTTTGTAAGTAAGATTTCAATAGCTCCTTTCTTTTTGTAAGTAACAGATCTGTACAATTGGAACATAACACTTTACCTTGCCTTCATGTTAATTGTCTTTTTTAGCACAGGCAAATAGCATTTAAAACAATGCTTTGAAGAATATTAACATGAAGAGCAGCCTTTTCAGTCATGCAGAGAAGTGATTTTGAAGTCACATTAACTTTCAAATAAAATTCTGTTGGGGAACCTTATAATGGCTCATTTTTCCCCCTCTTTTTTGGGAAAAAGACTTCCAAGCTATAATTTTTGACATTCTTTAGGTGCACTCATGCTTTTAAATTGCTCCATATAAGTCAAAATAACTTGATATTTTAGAGCTTTAAAGTTTAATACTAACAGTTTTAAATAATGTTCTTCCTGAAAGCCATGTTAGACGTTTCCATTACTTTTATCATTATATGCCTTGGAGAAGTGTCTTAGAGACTTTCAAAAAGTCACAACTTTTCTAATTCATTTAAATCTTTTGGACCTGTGAATTTTATACTTGATTTTCTTTCAATTCAATTCAAAATTTTATTTATTTATTTATTTTTTTTAGAGAGAGAGATATTTTTGCTTTGTTGCATATGTGCTTGCCAGAGAGACAGAGAAACAGAAAGTGCAAAATCACCCTCCAGGGGGATGTCCATGCTGCAATCCTTTTTCTTCCATTCTCCTCTCAGGAGTTTTTAGGCATGCATGCACATGCACCCAGCCACTGGGTTTGGGACTCGAACTGAGGTAAACAGCATGGGAGTCTAGTGATGTAACCATTACTCCATCTACTGGTTCCCAAAATTATATTTAAAAACTCATTTTCATTTTGAAAGATAAGTATTGTTTAAATTTAAAGAAATGATTTTGAGTTGTTGCATTAAACGAGCCAAAGAAGATTATTGGGAAATTGTTTTTCTGCATCTTTTCCCCGCTTTTACATGTAGGACTACAGTACTGAAACCATCAATGAATGTTTGCCATTTGTTTAGAAATCTCATATGACATTCCCCTTCTAGAACTTCTGTCAACATCCGAGTAGGTGGTATGTTCTTTGAATGTTACTTTCTCACTACTAGATCTTGCTAATGTTTTATTTACATTACTTAAAGCAAAATTATTTTTTACTCAATGATTCTGTGGGGTACAAGGATGATTCTTCTGTCACATGTGGTGTTGGCTGTAGTTTCCCAGACGAGTTTGCTCACTTCGTAGGTGATGTAGTCTGTGAGGTGCAAGAACTTGACACATGTCTGAGGCATCAGTGTTGACCATTGGTTGGGGTGACTCATTCATCTTGCATGTGGCCTCTCAGAGGGCTAAGTTTAAATTGGCACAGCGTCACTTCTAGCACTTCTATTGGTCAAAGCAAGTTACCTTATTTCAAGGTGATAGTGATAGACTTGCTCCTTTTGATGAGAGGAATAGCAAGTGCAATTCTAGATACACATTCCTCCTCAGATCTACGGTTTGCCACTTTAGCAGGCAAAGATTTCTTAGATATGATATCAGAAGCATACATGACAAATAAAAAATGATAAAAAGTATTTTATAAACATTAAAAAATTTGAGACCAGCAAGTGGTGTGGCGGTTAAGGGTCTTGGACTCCCACATGGCTGATTGTGGTTCGAGTCCTGGACCTGGTGGCTTGCTTTCTCACTTTCCTTCTCTCTCTTTCTCTCTCCATCTCTCTTCCCTAACTGTCCCTCTCTGGTCAAATTAAAATAAATAAATAAAGTTAAATAAAATAATTCTTTAAAAAATTAAAATTTAATGCACCAATTGACATGATCAAAAGACTGAAAAGACAGCCTACAGAATGAGAGAAAATATCTACAAATTGTGTATCTGATGAGACATTTTATCTAGAATATATAAAGATTATTTACAGCCTAACAGCAAAAAGACAAACGTCTCAGTTAAAACAATGGGTAAAGGTCTAGAGTAGAGATTTCTCAAAAAAAGTTATACAAATAACAAATGAACACATGAAAAGTTGCTCAACATCTTTAGTTATTAGGGAAATGAGAATCAAAAGTACAATAAGATACCACTCCATGTATCACATAACAAGTGTTGGGAGGAATGTAAATAAATTGGAATGCTCATACATTGCTAGTATAATGATGCAGCTGCTGTAGAAAAGTTTGTTAGTTACTTAAAATGTTAATAACAGAATTACCATATGAATTAGCAATTCCACTCCTAGGTATACTTACCCAAAATAATTGAAAACAGGTGGTAAAAAAACCTCCTTTACAAGTGTTCTTAGCAGTACTGTTCACAACAACTGAAAAGTGGAAACAATCCAACTGTTTACCAACTAGTGCATGGATCCAGAAAATATGGTATATCCATATAGCAGAATATTATTTAGCAATGAAAAAGACTGAAACACTAATACATACTACAATATGGATGAGCCCTAGAGACATTATGCCAAGTGAAAGAAGTCAGACATTAGATCTTTGTTTATTCAAACCAGCTGTAAATGTAATTTCTGGGGATAATTGGGGTAATTTAGGGGAAAAGATATGACATCATGGTAGAGATTGCTAATTGTTTTTCAATAGTCATTTTTCCCTTTTCTCAATAGAACTCTGTGTTTTAGTTGCAATCAGACTACTCAACTAGAAACTACATTTTACAGTCTTCTTGCAATTTTATATGGCCAAGTCATTTAATTCTAGCCAATGGGATACGAACAGAAGTGATGTATGCACTCTGGGTTAAGGCTTTGACTATTATTTAAGAGGTCTTCCTTCCTTCCTTCCTTCCTTCCTTCCTTCCTTCCTTCCTTCCTTCCTTCCTTCCTTCCTTTTCTTTCTTTTCTCTCACAGAGGTTTTTGCTATAGGGTGTGTGTGCTAGCCAGAGAGACAAAAAGAACAAAAATCACCTCCCAGGGGGATGATCACACTGCAATCTGCTCTCCATTATTCATGTCAGGATTTTAGGAATGCATGTACACATGCCTGGTGTGAGTTTTAAGCTGCCAGGTCTGGGACCCGAATTGTGGTTGACAACATGGGATTACAGCAATGTAACCATTATGCCATCTACTGGTTCCTCTTTCTTTGCTTACTTTTTCTTTGTTTCTTTTTCTTTTGTGGAGTGTGTGTGTTCACATGTGCCTGCATATGTGTGCACCTGACCACAGTGTTTTTAGACAGAGTCTTGCTGTTTTGTGATCCTCCTGCCTTAGCCTCTTGTGTACTTGGAACCACAGGTACATGTGACTACACCTGGCTCTTTCTGACACTGTCTTTCTATGTTGCCCACACTGGCTAGTAGTTTGTGAATCTTCTATCTCAGTCTCTTGAGTGGCTTGGCCCAAAAATGTGTTTATGAAGCTAGGCATTTTAGAGATGGCTAGGAATCAAACCTGTACCAGCCATGTGGTCCCATCCTGCATAGCACAGTCTCCTAGCAGTGTGTACCACTGTGGCTGGGCCATATAAGAGATATTTATAGCTTGTTTGTACAACTTGTTTTGGGGTTTCTGTGTAGCCCAAATAAGTTTAACCTGTTTCCTAACAAATGCAGCCCTGTTTGACATGCAGGTATTGAAGCATGTCATATAAACATGTACTCAAATACAATAAGAATAAGATTATTAATAGACAAAGTAATATGGTAAAAAAAAAAGAGAACTGTTTCTACTCAAAACATTCACAATTTTAAAAAACTAAAGGAAGGTTAGCAGGTGGCATGGAGGTTAAGGCACTGGATCCTACATGGCCACCTGTGTGATTTGAGTCTGGACCCAAAGGCTTGAAAATCATGCTGGACATGTGTACGTGTGTGCCTTCAATCACAAGAGGAGACTGGAGGAAAGAAGAGGGGATTGTAGGTGTGACCAACCTCCCTGGGGGTGATTTCTCACTTTCTCCTTCTCTCTCTCTCTCTCTGGGGAGCACATGAACCCTATAGCAAAAATGAAAACACAAAAGCTAAAAAGCTAAAGGAATATGTGTTAAATATTTTCATAGAAGTTGAAAGATATTCCCTATTATAAGAAGAGAGAAACTTTTTTGTGGCTCTGACCTTGGAGTTTTAATGAGAATTTTTCAGTTGTTAAAATGTCTTTATAATAATGATAAATTTACTATAAATTTAACAAAAGATGTTTTACATATAGCATTCTTTCATCATCCCTTACTTTATTTGGAAAGTAAAAATTTTACCCTTAGTTACATTAAATATTCTATAGACTATGTTCTGGTTGTATAGCTTTCTGATGAAGTGGCTTAATACAGGATAATATGAGGTAAGGTAATCACAGGAGGATATTATTATATCTCTTAGATTAGTGTGTAAAAACTGGGACCTGTAGATGGCAGGATAGAAGACAAGATCTACAAATGTCTGATTTAAATTTGGTTAAAATATTTATAAAAGAGTGTTTTACAATGCTGTTAAAGAACAGCTGTTATAAAATATTTTATAATGACCTAACTCTTTTAGGGAAGAGAATTATGACGCTATAAGATGAGCTCTTACAAAACTATTACTTTTTGAGGTTAATTTCCTGGATCATTTAGGATCATCTTAATATTGTGCAACTGAAAGAAAATATAAAAACAAATTGGATATTGAGACTGGCATGGCTACAGTCAATATTTATAAGCACCAATTTAAAATTTGGGAGGATTTATCTGAACAACTTAACTTTCTATAAATGTGAATTAAACTAAATTTTTACAAATAAAATACTACTTTATCTTTTAGATTTGAAAACAGAATTTTATTTGACAAGAGGGCTTAATTACTAAAATAAATTTTAGAATCCACTTAGATTTTTTTCTCTGCAGAATATCAATTGTCTCCACTGGGTTTTGGACAGGAATCTTTAGACAGATAATTTCCCACTGAGATGGATAGCCAGTGTCTGACAGGCAGACACTCAGCCGTTGACTGGAAGAAGATCAATATGTTCTACACATCTGGGGCTCAGACAGTGCAGAGGCTGGTCATAGCCTAATTTGTATTCTAGGGTTAGCTGAGAGTCACCCAACTTTGCCAGCATTTGGACACAGAAGTCAGGATCAAACTTTCCTTGGACTACTTTGGGATCTATTTAAGTGCTAAACCGAGTCTTGGTTGAAGGATGAAAATTTTGTCTTAACGATGAAAGAATATTTGCTTGAATATAATTTTGAGGGCAAAGATAGTTAAACACTCATTATCACTGTAAAATCTTAACATTGGTTAATATCACTTCTTTTTAAGTGGGATTGCATCTTGAAGATAGTTCCTCTAAAAGTATGTCTATGTGGACCAGTGGTTTTACCATTACCTGAAAGCTTGTTAGAGATGTATCAATAGAATATCAGGCATCACCCCAGAGCTACTGCATTTGAGTCTGTATTTTTTTAAAATAATTATTTTATTTAACTTTATTTATTCATTTATTTAAATTTGACCAGAGAGAGACAGAGCAAGAGAGAGAGAGAGAGAGAGAGAGAGAGAGAGAGAGAGAGAGAGAGAGAGAGATAAAGTAAGAAACCAAAGCACCATGTCTGAGACTCAAACCAGAGTTGACCATATTGGGGTCCAGTGCCCTTAACCATCATGCCACCTGCTTGCCCCTTGAGTCTTCCATATTTTAAAAAGATCTGTAGGTGATTCATAAACATTTTAATTTTGAGAACCACTGCATTAGATGTTAGTAGCAAAGGGAACATTGAAACACTTCATTGAACTAATTGGTTGAATAGAGATTTCAAAAACATTGTCCTCCTGGGTGAACCATTCATAGTTTTGGTTTTATTAACAATATTTAAATATTTTCCTGAGCAGTATCTACCTAATAGTATATGCTACTTTAAAAAATATTTATTTATTTCTTCCATAAGTGAGAGACAAAGAGAGTCCACCCTCTTCTGGGTCTTGACACAGAGATCCATCTCTGCTTCAGCCAGTTTTGGATTATGGGCATGCACATATCCAGAGTATTCATGGAGGTCTCTGGATGAGAACTCAGAACTTTTCTATGCATTAACCTCTCAGAGTACTGTATTTTACTACTGTGGCACTGTCTGGTCCCATGAACTTCTTTTTGAATTAAGTGCTTAAAATGTTTCCAAGTTGTATCCTATTAAGTTGCTTTTAATTTTTCTATCTTAATTTTAAAAATTTTCTTCTGAATTTGCTTTAAATTGTATTATTTAAAAAAAAATTTTAAATTTCTTATCTAGGTGCTAATTTTCTTTTTATTTTAAAAATAAGTATTTTATTCAATTTTATTCATTGTCATTGTTTTATTTGATTTTTTTTGAAGTTGACCAGAGAGAGACAGAGAGATAAGGAAAGTGAGAAAGCAAGCTGCCAGGTCCGAGACTTGAACCGTAGTCAGCCACACGGGAGTCCAGCTGCCTTAACCACCATGCAACCTGCCGGCCCCATCCAGGTGCTAATTTTCATAGGAATTTGCAGACTTTTACAAGGGCTTAGAAAGTTGTCCCTGTGACATAGATATAAAATGACTTTAGAATGCAGAAAATATTAAAATTTTTGACAATTATTCTTTTGGTAGTATGTCAGATCTACTTCAAAAGCTTTAGCTATAAGCCAAGATTACAAAGTTAGAGTAGATAGTATTTTAAAAAGCATGCATTAAATTTTTTCAATGCATTCTTGTCTATAAATTATAATTCATAAAATGAAGTTTTGAAATTCTTATGTATGTTTTTTTAAAAAACTATTTCGTTTATTTTTCATTGTAGTTATTTTTAGTTTGACCAGAGTGAGACACACACACACACACACACGGAGAGAGAGAGAGAGAGAGAGAGAGAAGAGAGAGAGAGAGAGACACCAGGTCCAAGACTTGAACCATGGTCAGTTGTGTGGGAGTCCAGCACCCCTAACCACCATGCTACCTGCTGGCCCCAGAAAATCTTATGTATGGTTTTAAGCTGCATTTTTCCAATTGATTTTGGAAGATGCCATTTTCAGAATATTTGCTTTTCTGCAGCAAGGAACACAATCTATTATAAAATGTGATTATTAGAGACTCCATAATTTCTATTGAGTGTAGTGTACCTTGCTATGAATTGTATGTGATAATAGAACATCAGCAACTGGAATGTTGCACAGTATTCTTTGCTGTTGAACATATGATGACACTTAAAAAAACGTTTTTACAAGGTGTGAATGCTTGCTGGAAAGAAACAGAGAGAGAGAGAGAGAGAGAGAGAGAGAGAGAGAAAGTGAGAAAGCATTCCCTAGGGCAGATGGTCACACCATAATCCCTTCTCCATTCTCCTTTTGGGGTTTTGGTGTGGTTTTCAAGTCTTTCAGTTTGAGACTTGAATTGTATAGTGAGCCTTATGGGATCTGGCCACCTTCACTACCATGCCTTGGTGGTCCTATGATGATGCATTTTTTATGGTGTTCAGATTGTCATAATTTTGAACAATTAATTGTATTCCTACGTTGTTAAAAATAAAGTTTTCAAAAATATTTTAACATGAATTAATTTATTTAGTTTTCCCTTAATGCTAGGTGGTAGTTATTATTATTTCTACTATAGAAATGAAGAATCTGTCCAAGGATGATGAATTATATTGATCATAGAGAGTAATATTAACAAATGGTGGAGAGCAGAAGCTTGAATCCAGGTGAACTGACTTCTAAGTTAACATTTTCTCTGTCATGCAATTTTTATTCCTTTCCTGTGGGTTTTGTTTATTTCAGAAATTAAAAAATATCATGTCATTCAGCATATAGGAGTCCTTTATGTATAATCAAATAAATCGATCTTTTCACATAAACTATATCTATGTTCTGCCCTAACTTTAGCTAAGAAGACAGCTTGGTTTGAAGTTTTCTCTTCTAAATTCATTTAAATGCCCTTCAATTTAATAATTCTAGGATCTTAAAATAAAACAGAATATGCAACCTTTTTGTGATTGTTTTAATGGATTTCTGCTTGAAGAATGAGGTAGCATTAATTTCAGATTTATTAGCAGTTTAAACAAGAAATTACAGAGAAATTCAGGAAAATAGATAATAAAAAATGGCTATTTGTAGCACTTCACAGGCTTTATTAATAAGTGATGCCAACCATCTAATGCTCTTCCCTCAGAGTTATTATTCACCAACAATTTATGGATTTTATGTTTATATGGCTTCTAAAATATGATAAAATCCTTATATTCAGGGAATTATTCTTTCTTTTCTCTGTTGAGTTTATTCTGAGAGCAACTCAGTTTTGTTATAATTTTCATGTTAGACTTTGGAATTTGTATTTATTATAAAATAATTTCTCTATGGTTTCAAAACTGTCCCTTTGTTTTCTACGATTATTAATTTCCTTTTATTGTAAACAACCATATGCTGTCTGGCATATGGTTAATTGCTTTTCATACATTTATTTTGGTTTTTCACTTACAAGGGGACATCATGGAAAGTGGAATTAAAGTGCTAGTTTATTTGGTAAAAAAATGAAATTTGAAATCAATGATATTTTTTTCATAGTACATATTTCCCATGAACTTTTTAAAGACCTCTTGTATAATATTTGCATGCAGGTCAAGAAAATATATAAACTTTTTTTTTTTTAGAGGTTTTTTACTATAGGGTGCATGTGTTCACCAGACACAGAGAGAGACATAGAGACAGAAAGAGAGAAATCACCCCCCCAGGGGGGATAGTCACACCGCAATCCCTTCTCCTCCATTCTCCTCTTGGGATCTTGGGCACGCATGCACATGCACCCGGAGTGCATTTAAAGCCACCAGGTCCGGGACGCGAACCGTGGTCGACTACGTGGGAGTCCAGCGACATAGCCATTACACGAACTGCTGGTTCCCAAGAAAATATATAAACTTTTTTTAAAGGTCTGATACATTTTCCTTTCCCTGGGATTCTAATTAACTTGTATAGCATGGTTAGTTCTAAAATAAGTAGCCTCCAAATTTAGGATATTTTCAGCCTAGACTTTATACCCCGTTTGCCTTCAGGATTTCTTTAGTTAAATGTCCTACTCTCAAGCAAGGTTTTGTGGCTTGTAAATGAGGTTCACTTTCTCCTACTCACCAAATAGACCACTCTTTTTAATGACCTAAAATAATAATTTTTGTAGGGTTTCAGAGCTTCCAGATAAGTGTGATTATGTGCTCCTGTCTCCCTTTGTGTCCTGAATTGAATTAGTTACCAACTTTGGTGTTACAGGCAGAATTGTGCCCACCATCTCTCCCTTCCAAATCCATATGCTGAAGTCTTATTTCCAGTATCTAAAAATGTGACTGTATTTGGAGATGGGGTCTTTAAAGAGGTAATTAAGGTTAAATGAGAACCTTAGGTGGGCCCTAATCTGAGTGGTCATTTTATTTACATATAGTCTCTAAACCCCTTAGTCTAGCAAGTGGAAGAGAAAAGTAGCAAGTTGTACAATTGTACTGAGTGTGTGATACAGTGCTGAAACGGGACAAGCACCAAGTGAAAAAGAGTCTAGAGACTGAGCATGCTTCCTTAAGGAGGCTATTTCTAAGAACTATAAGACAAATAGAATTTTTTTCAAAATAATAATTGATACCTCTCCAAATTAGGCTAAAGTGTAAAAAATGTAATGTTTTAGAAACTATATATATAAATAAAGTGACAATAAAGAACCAACATTTACTCTTCATCTGGTCAAAATTTGAGACCTTGCAGAGAACTACCTAGTGCACTAGTTTGCTAGAGCTTCCTATCACAGTACCATAGACTAGATGACCTAAACAGCAGAAATGTGTTTCCTCCACTTGTGGAAGCTAGAAGTCTCAAAAGGTCAGCTGCATTAGTTTCTTCTCAAGACCTCTCTCTTTAGCTTGTTGATGGCTGTCTTTTCTCTGTGTCTTCACAAGAGCCTCCCTGCATGTGTATCTGTGTCCTAGTTTCCTCTTCTTAAAGGATCTGTGTCCAGGTTTCTTCTTCTTAAAGAACACAATGATGAATTCTGTAGTAGCTCACAAATCTTCCGCACAGATATCATTCTGGTCATATTTCACTGATCAGAGTAAGTCATGGGGAACCAGCCCCATGACCCAGTCATTAAAGGAGTCTAGTTCTACATGGCCCACCATGTGGTTTCAATCTCAGCCCCAGCAGCTTGGAAAACAGCTAGGCTTGTGTGTGTGTGTGTGTGTGTGTGTGTGTGTGTGTGTGTGTATGTGTGTGTGTGTTTTTCAAATCCCAACAGGATAGAAGCGGTGACCACACTCCGCCCTCCCTCTCTTTCTCTCTCTCTCTGTCTCTCACTGGTGAGCACATGTACCCTCTTGCATTAAAAAAAAAAAAGAAAACCAAAACAAACTAACAACAACAACAACAAAAAGCATAGTAAGTCACATGGTCATGTGTGATGCCAATGGGAGAATAAACTGTAATCATATAGTGTGTCAGATAGAGGAGAAAAACCAGATATTTATGGATAACACTAGTGGCTACCAAAAACTCCTATATATGGCACATTGTTTCATTTATGATTCATTAAAAAAATTCCCGAGGTGAGTGTGCTTGCCCAAGAGAGATAGAGAGATAGAGGGAGGCACAAAGAGTTTGAGAGACTTGCCCAAGGCCATTCAACTAACAAATGTTGGAACTGAGGCTTCAGTACAGGAAGTCTGATTCCAGAGTCTGTCTTCATTATATAAATAAAATGAAACTGCCACTTTTTCAGATATTAAAGGGAATCCAGTTGAACAAAAAGGAACATGCTGTAAGAAATAGTTCAATAGCAGAAGATCCTATAATAGTATATGAAAGGAAAAATAGTCTCATATTGATGAAAGGAAGAAAAGAAAAGGAAAACCTGTGAGGATTTTAGAGCACCCCAACCATCTGACCCGGGCAGACACTTCTAAAAGCTGCATGGAACTGTATTTAAGGTCGACAGGAATAAAGCTGTCCATCTTGTTTTACTTGTCTTGAATATATCCTTAGACTCCCTTCTATTAATCACTGCAACTTCAGCTCTTGAACTCTGAAAAGTCCACTGATGCCATTTGAGCATTGACGAAAAGATATATTTTTCATTTTAAGTTATATCTTCCCACTGTTTGTAGATGTTATATGCATTACACTGCTAAAGAATCATTCCCTTTGCCTGAGGAATAAGACAGTTTAAAAATATCTTGTGTTGTGATTAGAGAAATCTTTGTATAAAGATACCTGAAAGAGAGAAAGCATACACAGACACCTGTAGAGCACATGATGGGTGACAGTTTGCCTCTGTGCTTGGAGGGAGGGCAATTTGTGTTGTATAGAAATAAAGCATAGACAGGAAAAAGGACTATGTTCATGTGAGGCATAATGAAATCTATTGAAATATAACTATTGCTAACAAACTGGATAAATCCCCCATATATAAAATATATAAAATTTAGAGGATACAGTTGGCCATAGGTCCTTTTTCTTGACCTGTTATTGGTGAGGATGGGAAGTATGGGAGTCAGAGGGGAGTGGGGAAAATAGTATTTTCACTAGAGGAATTTTGAACCTAAATTGCACTTTTCTGTTCATAGTAGTTATGTCTCATCCAGACATTGGGTGATTGTGAAGTCATAGTTTTTAAGTTCCTTCTGTAGTCTTGCCTTTATATTCTTTACAATGTTCCCAGTGATGGGTGTACATGCAAATCTTACTGTGCATCCAGCAATCAGAAGGAATACAGAGTATTTTGTGGCACCAATCTTTATTTTAAAATCTAACCTAGACTTTTAAGTGTTTGAGTATACTGAATTATAACAAAACATCATTTTGTTGAAGAGAATGATCTTTTCCCATCCAACCTGAAATGGATAGAGACAGTATTAACCTTAGACCAAATCTGAAACGAAATCTGCATCACTAAACTTTCTTATATACAGGCAGATTACTTTATTAGAAAATGTGGTATTGGAAAGTCTGGTTGGAAGTTTCACCTTAAATTTTTTTTTTTTTTTTTTTTTTTAAGTGAGAAGGAATAAACTTTTCAGCGACTTTGTCCTGACAGCATGAGCAAGGGCCAGGTGCCAGTGTCCTGGCTGGAGGATCCAAAGGTTACTAGGTACCTTTTATTTCAACATTACAACACTGTAGAGAAAAGGCTCAGTCATTTCTTTTTACTTCTTGCTTCAGTGAGCACAGTATGTGGTTTGCTAGGGAATCTATTAAAAAGAAAACCCTTCACTGTTTTATGGATGGATTTCAGAAAAATCTATAGTCAATGCGTGTTTCTCAATTTCTTCACAAACTGCTCTAATTCTCTAAATCTTAGTGAGGTCATGCTAAAAAAATTGGCTTCTAATTTATAATTTAACAAGTGACAGAATATTTTGACATTAGCAAATGATGGGAAATGTTTTATATAACTTCAGACTAAGAATGGTTTTCCATTTTGGTTAGTTGTATTGAGCAGCTCGTCTATTCAAAGAGTAGGGCTATGAGAGGCCTAGGCCAATTTTGTTGAAACTTTCTGGGAAACTGAGAACATTTGGGCTCAGACTTATATGTAGACTAAATTGATAAATTGTCTAACAAACAGACAGTCATTTTACCTAAATCCTAGGACCCTGTGGGAAAATGCCAATCGGTTATTCTCTTATGGTAAGAATACCCCATTTACCCCACCCCCTTTATTTTTAATTTTGTTCCAAGTCACAAAATTTTTCCATATATATATGTATGTATATATATATATATACACATACATATATATATATATATGTAAAATTGGAGCCTATTTATCACTAAGTTTTAATTTCTTTCTTTTCATTTCTTTCTCTCTCTTTTTTCAAAGTTTGCTTATTTATTTCTTCCACGAACAAGAGACTCAGAGAGATCAGACAGAAAAACAGCATTCCCAACAGGGTCTTAATATTATGATCCATCTACAGCCTCTGCCAGCCTCACATCATGGGCACGCATGTGCCTGGGGTACTCAGGAAGGTCTCAGGAGGTGAACTTGGAACCTTTCCTTGTGAATCAGCTTCACAGAGTGCCACATTTTACCACTGCACTACAACCTGGTGCTTTCATTTCTCAAGGGTTACTGGTCAGCATTTTATCAGTATCTCCTAAGTCACAGGGATCAGAGGATGGTAAAGAACTTCAGAGTGTAGAGGCTATTATCTATGGTACGGTAGAGACTGTGCTTCTTGTGACTGTATTCATCACCCACTCAGATTTTCTTTCATACGGATAATTAAAGTATCTAATGTCATCTTTTATCTGCCTTGATATATATATATATACACATACATATATATATATATATGTAAAATTGGAGCCTATTTATCACTAAGTTTTAATTTCTTTCTTTTCATTTCTTTCTCTCTCTTTTTTCAAAGTTTGCTTATTTATTTCTTCCACGAACAAGAGACTCAGAGAGATCAGACAGAAAAACAGCATTCCCAACAGGGTCTTAATATTATGATCCATCTACAGCCTCTGCCAGCCTCACATCATGGGCACGCATGTGCCTGGGGTACTCAGGAAGGTCTCAGGAGGTGAACTTGGAACCTTTCCTTGTGAATCAGCTTCACAGAGTGCCACATTTTACCACTGCACTACAACCTGGTGCTTTCATTTCTCAAGGGTTACTGGTCAGCATTTTATCAGTATCTCCTAAGTCACAGGGATCAGAGGATGGTAAAGAACTTCAGAGTGTAGAGGCTATTATCTATGGTACGGTAGAGACTGTGCTTCTTGTGACTGTATTCATCACCCACTCAGATTTTCTTTCATACGGATAATTAAAGTATCTAATGTCATCTTTTATCTGCCTTGAAAAAAAAAGACTCGCACCAAATGTACTCTTTAAGCAATACTTGAAAGTAAGTTTATATTAATAGAAGTAACTCTCTAGACCAGAAACTTAAAAATTCAATAGAGGTATGTGTAACAAACACAAATAAAAAAAGTGGATGACACTGAAAAAAAGTTGCCTTTTAAATCACTGTGTGGCCATAATATATACATATACAAATAAGGTCCATTGGCTGACTGGGTGTGAACTGTGTTTTATACTCATTTTGTTTTCCTGCAGTAATAATGTTTATCTGGGTAATAGTGCTTTTCTCCTCTGGTCCCTTAGAAACCAACCTCCCAGCTGCAGGTCCCATTTTTAGCTAGGACAAATCTTGTCTTATTTAACCAATCTTTCTGTAAGTGGCTGAGTTGAGGAAGTTATTGCTTTCTGTGGTCTAAATTGCCTAATAGAAAGTCATTTTACCTAAATCCTAGGACCCCTGTGGGAAAATCCCAATTGGTTACTGTGCCTGTGAACTAAATAAGGTGCTGACTGGCTCCTCCTGACAAGGAGAACTAGTTTTAAGATTTTTCACTCACATCACCTCAGTTAAACTTGGAAATTTTCTGTTACAGCAAGAAAAACCACTCAATTCTGACATTTCTAACTGTTGTTAGTAAAGGTCTGCCCTTGAATACAATTTAATCCTTAAATAAGACTGTTGCTGAGAAATCTGACAGAATATGTTATGTATTGACCTAAAAATTTGTGGCAAAATTTGATTTGCAAAGAGTTTCTGAAATTCTGTAGTATCCATCAGGCATTGCTTCTTTTGTAAAAGTTAAAAACCCATAAATCCGTCTTCTTGTCAATCTAATCAAATACTTGTTAGGGTTGTACAATAATTATTCTTTTAAAAAAATAAGATTGTAATTTAACTTCACTTTCAGCAAAAGCAATTAATTGGAGGCTTCTGCAATTCAGGCATGGACATTTATCCAAATAACTTGCAAAGTTTCCATGTTACAGAATTATTAAAACACATAATGACTATACCTTTTACTTTGTAGGTCATTTTACAGATAACTCACTATTAATAAGCATTTATTAAGGCAATTATTAGTACGTTCTGCTTTTGTCATTATAAATACATCTTCCCTTTCTCCACAAGAGAGCTTATGATTATGCCCTTTATGTGGAAGACTGAATGGAGGAAAAGACTGAACATTAATTATAGCTCTGTTATCTGTCTGAATTGATTGGCATATGATGATGGAATTAATACTTCTGAATAGATTATATTTTTGAAATCTATGTCTTACCTCTAATAAAGCTCAACTCTTTACCATGTCAGCAAAGTGAAATCATATTTGCAATAAAAACAATATCCTATGTAATGGTTTAACACATGGCTGAGTAATTCTCTCATATTTTTTCTTTCTAAGATGGATTATTGTCTCTTTTCCTTCAGTCAGGGTGCTGATCTCTAGCCTAGGCTTTAAGAAGCTGGCAGCTTCCGCTTCCTAGCTCCTATTCTCTTGCTCTTGGAAACCAGCCACCATGCTATGAGGAAGCTCAGTCAGTCAGTGCGGTGACCCTCATGGAGCAATCCAGCACATCGCTGATCTTCCAGATGATAGCCAGCTCCACCTTGCCAGCCATATGAGTGAGTCATCCTGAAAGTGGGTTCTCCAGCCTCAGTTGAGCTACCTTTGATGACACTGTGGAGAACAGATTAGCTAGCCTTGTTGATCCCTGCCCAAATTGCAGGTTGGTAAACAAAATAAATGATTCTTATTGTTTTTAGGCCACTAAGTTTTGAGGTGATTTTAAACACAACAATAGGTAAGTGGAACACGCTCTAAAGAAATGGCAATGTTCCCAGGTCTTTTCTTTTCAGTGTAGTAAAAGCAAGGTGCTACCCTAAAGTTCTTCCTAATGCAAATGGTTTAGAAAGGAAGGATGTAAATATAGCAGGTTTACAAGGGACAATCTGGATGCTTGTTAAATATTGGTGGAACTATATATACTTTTTCTAGGATGATGCATTACATCCTAATCTAGTTTACTGAGCAGCTACTCAGTTCCAGGCACAGCTGCAGCTCTAATGGAGGCATCTTTGCTGTTTCTAGCTCTGCTTATGCTACTAATTTACCAAGTGCTCTCTACAGATTATTCCATGTTAATAAATACCATCTCCTCATATGTAAAATATAAAATATTGGTATTTTTTTAGGTCCTTCCAGCTTTAACACAATATTATTTATACTGAATACTCTAAATAAGTAAAATTTTAATTGTTTCATTTGAAAACATAAATTTTAATTGCTTCTCAAAGAACTTCTTTCTTCATTATTTGAATGTTCTTATCTCTAAATTTTAATTGCCCCTCAAAGACCTTCTTTCTTCATTATTTGAATGTTCTTATCTTTGCAGAAAGTATTTTATTCCTTAGAAAGGTTGAAAGTAAAATTCACCTGGATTGAACCTGATGCTCTCCAAATGACTATTCTCCAACCTAAATTTAAACACACAACAACAAAAAAAGACCTGGTAGTTGACATGAGCAAGCTCTGTTGGGCAAGGGAAAATGAGGCCAGGAATATTTACTTCACAGGGTTTTTAAGAGATAACATATATAAAGCCCGTACTTTAGAGCCTCTCACCAGACAGTCAGCAAAAGTTGTTCTTATTCTTTTTTTCTTGAGAAGAAATCCAGAATAATAATTTGAAATGTAAAATCTTGGCCATGGAATTGCATAAAATACTTGTATATCTAGAACTGTTTCTGTAGTTTTAAATGCCCTACAGTAAAGGTTGTTGTTTAATATATTGTACCTTTTTTGTTCCTCTGTTTTATAGAAATATTGGCTGTTTCTGATTTTCCTAGATTTAACTTTTTATTCTTGTTTAATTAAGAAATTGTTCTCTCTAAGAATATAAACCAGCATATATAAAAAAGCTCATTTATTTTAAGAATATGCCTGAAGATATGAACTGAGGCATGATATTTTACAAAATACATCAAATGAATTTTCAGTATTCCTTTTCTAGACAGACTTAATTTTTTTTTTTTTTTTTTTTTTTTGCTGGG
>NW_006159844.1:1213578-1219414 GCF_000334495.1 Tupaia belangeri chinensis | reverse complement strand
GAGAGAGGGAGAAAGAGAGAGAGAGAGAGAGAGAGAGAGAGAGAGAGAGAGAGAGAAAGAAAGAGAAATCACTCCCTAGGCAACATGGCCATTTTCCTCTTGGAATTTTGGACATGCATAAACAGAGTTTTTGAAGCTTCTCTGTCTGAGACTTGAAGCTTGATGTCAACCTTGTGAGATCCAGCTATCTAACCTCTTACACCATCTGGCTGGTTCCTGGACAAACTTCTGATTAAGAATATGATATTGGGGCCAGCAGATGGCATAGTGGTTATGTCACTGGACTCCCACATCGTTGACTGCAGTTTGAGTCCTGGACCCAGTGACTTGAAACTCACACTTGGCGCGTGTGCATGTGTGCCCAAGATCCCGGGAGGAGAATAGAGAAGAAGGGATTCCGGTGTGGCCATCCTCCTTAGGGTGATTTCTCACTTTACCTCTTACTACTGTCTCTGTCTCTCTCTCCGGCAAGGGCATGTGCTCTAAGTCGAAATATGTGAAAAATAAAAAGATGGTATTTCTTGAGTGTATTAGTTATATATTGCTGTTTTATCAAATTGTCCCTAAACTTGGTGTTTAAAACAGTAATAAATATTTTCTATGAGTCAGAAATTTGGCAGTGGCTTAGTTGTATGTTTCTCACTTGGTTCTCTCATGAGATTGTGGAAAAGATGGTGACTGGTCAAGATGTTGGTAGTCTGTGAAAGTTTGACTGGGTGATGGGATGTTTATTTGCTTTCATGATTCATTCATGTGCTGGCAAGTTGGTGCTGGCTGTTAGGAGAGATCAGTTTATTCATGTGCTGGCAAGTTGGGTCTGGCTGTTAGGAGAGATCAGTTTCTTGTCATGTGGATATCTTCATAGAAATACTTCATTGACCTTATGACATAGCATTTTACTTACTATAGAATTTGTGATCTATGGGCCAGTCCCATAGCCTCGTGCTGAAGGGAATTGGATCTCATATGACCAACTGTGGTTTGACTCTTGGCTCTGGTGGCTTGAAAACACACTGTGTGTGTGTGCGCATGTGCATGTGTATGTGTGTGTACCCAAAATTTTGACAGGATGAATAAATAGAGAAAGGATTGTGGCATGATCATATTCCATTGGAGGATGCTTTCTCTGATTCTCTCAAACAAGTACAATTGCCTTCTAGCAGTTAAAAATAAAATAGAATGAATGATAAGAGAGAGGGCATGGGGGAAGCTGCAATGCCTTTTATAACCTAGTTTTTAAAGTTAAACTGTGGCTTCTGCAATATCTTCTTAGTTCAGGGATTAGGCCCTTTCAGTTTGGAAGGGCTTCAATACCAGGAAGTGAGAATCGTTTCACTATATTAGACGATACTACCATATCAAGGTTCTGGCTTAGGCTCTTTTTTTCTTATCACTTTGCATGGTCTCCATGAACAAACCCATTCATAAATCCATAGATTTCTATACCACCTTTATGCCCAGTATTCTTAGATATATAAATAAGCCCAATTTCTCTTCTGTTCTTTAAATCCACTGGATACTCATTTTATGCATTCATCCAACTGGTATTTACAGAGAATCTCTAGGAACCAGATTTAAACTCATCTAGATGAACAGGAGAGGCCTCCTGCCCTAATGGAGATTACAGTTTAGTGAACTAGGAAGAAAATAAATGAGTAAATAAAAAATATTCACAACTAGTGTTAAATTTAATTATATAAATATACTCCTGTGATACTGATGACATATGTGATAGGAGAGGAGAGGGTTAACTAGATGGAGTGGACTAAGAAGAACTCATTGAAGAAGTGACATTTAAACAAGACCTAAGAATTAAATTGTGAAATATAGGGAAGAAGCTGTTCAAGGCCCTAAGTAGCAAGTGCAAAAGCCCTGAGTCAGGAAAGAACCCAGTGAGATCAGAAACTATCTAAATCATTGCAGCTAGAGCAGTGAGAGTGACAAAGAGAATGGATGGTAAGAGAGAAGATCGAGGAAGTAGGCAAGGACTAGACCACTTTGGTTCTGTAACCAGGGCCTTCTAATGTACATAATGTGGTTTAAGTAAAGCGGGGGGCAGAGGGGACACAAAGGTTTTAAGCAGAGTCCTGTTCCATGGTATACATAGATGTAATGCATCTATACGTAAAACTGCTGTTGCCTCCTACTCCAAATTTCTGGCTCTCCAATGCTTCATGTATCATATAATAATCCAGTTGTTAAAAATGTAGGATTTGAGTTAACCAGGCCTATTTGAATCCAGGCTCTACCAATGGCCAGCAAAAATATGCTAGTAGTGTTCGTTATGCACTCTGTTGATCTCCAGGTTCCTTACCTTAGACATAGATATTGTGGTAAAGGATTAGGTTGTATGGTATCTGGCACATGTTAGCTGTGTCAACCTTAAAGAAACAGGGCACACATGTTAGTAAATAAGAGTTTATTTGGGCTTGTAAGAGTTACAATCAGGGAGGGTTATAACCCAGGAGGCCTAGATTCAGACAGACTCAAATATGCATTCTGAGGTCCTGCGAATGTTTAGATTGGTTTTAAAGGAAAAGCGACAAATGAAAGTGGTGGTGGTAGACTACATCAGTTGTGTTAGGATAAGTATCCTTGGCTGCCAACGTCAATAATGAGAGTAATGATAGTTCAAGGTTGGATAGGCAACTTCTGAGCAGATGTAATCCTCGTGTAAAGTTGCAGTTGTCTTTGTACAAGGCTGTTATCTGGCACAGTCCTTATGACAGTGTGAGTCGCCCCTCAATGGTCTTATCTAGCTGTATTCAGTTGGAATTTACTCCACTTTGATTTTAGAGTCATTTGTGTCAACTTTCACAGCTGTGGTGATTATTACCTTTAAACAAAGAAACTGGGTCCTCCGAGGTGTTTCTAAGTCTGGTTCCTTGTCTTCTGAAATGAGCTAGACAAATCCTATTTTCATGGCCAACAATTTAAAATACAGAATTTGGTACGTTATAGAGTAGGATACTTTATCAGCCAAGTCACATGCTGAAACAGGACTTTCCTCTAAGCGGAAAGCTTTTGAGATTAGCTTTACTAATATCTTCCTAAATCAGCTTGAGACTCTTCTGTCTCTAGTCTTTGAATTAGCTAGGTCATTTGTGACTAGGCTTTACATACAAGCCTTTATCATAAGCCCAAACATTCACTAACTATCAGATACTAAGTTCAGTATTTCATTTTCCTTGTGTATTTTTTAGATCCTCAAAGATTTCTGGTTTTCTAACTTCTGTAGAAAACTGACTTAATAGGGGACACTGCTTATTGACTCCCTGTTTGGAGACTTGGAACTGTGATGAACAGCTAAAGCTATTCAGTGATTGTTTAAGGAGTCTATTCAATGGCGTTTACTCAGTGTTTCCAAACATATTTGACCAGGAACTCTCCCCTCCACCCCCATGTATTAAACCCTCTATTTTTGCAAACTCTTTTTCAGGCTGATTTCTCACTCTTCCAATTAGTATATCCCTTATAACTTTATTGCAGATGCCCTCAGCCCTGGTCAAGTAGCGTAATTTCTCCATTCTAGCTTTTTCTTAATCCTATCCAATTACCTTGTTTCATATGTTCTGCTTACCTGCTCTTCTCTGCCAAAACAGTTGTCTTTTCTCTGTGTACGTGTCCTTCTGACCATTCTCTAATGTCCCTTGTTTTCTGAGTTGTACTAATCTCTTCCAAAGTTTTTTTTTATAGCTCCAGAACAGATATTGTCCATAAAAATTAGAAATGCTCAGCATTAAGTTTAGTTTTAGCACTTTCTTCACTTCCTAATGAGGCTTCTCTCTGTATTACTTTTAACCAAACATTTAGTACCAGAGAGTTCATCACCTTGGAGGACAATCATCTTCATTTTGGGTTGCTGCAATTTTTAAATTTTTCTTTTTTTAATATTGAAACCAAATATGCCTCAGTATCATTGGTGGACTTTAGTCTTTTTACAGTAAGTTTTTGTTATATCTTACCTATTCTCTTTTTGAGAACAGCTCTGCATGTGGATAATTTCCTGACATTCCAAGGTTCTGTTTACCTGGGACTAGCAGATGGCAAAATGGTTATGCTGCTAGACTCCCACATAGTCAACTGTGGTTTGAGTCCTGGACCTGATGGCTTAAAACTCACTGGGTGCGACCCTTGAGTACCCAAAATCGCAAGAGGAGACTAGAGAAGAAGGGATTGAGGAATGACCATCCACCCTGGGGGGGGCTGATTGCTCGCATTCTGTCTCTCTGTCTCTCTGGCATGTGCATGTGCCCTACAGCAAAAATCTCTCCAGAAGTAAAAAAGGTCCCATTTAACTATTTGTAGCTAGAATAAGCAATTAGATGGCTCTCTTAGTAATTGTAGCAAAACTCATACTCTAAATTGAAATACTATTTCTAGTAAAATAATATTAAATTTGAATTGGTGATACCACCACTTATGTAGCCAGTAGATATAATTTATTCTGCCTGCAAGAAAGCAAATTTAAGGTCTAGAAAGGAAAAAAAAAAATCAGAGATTAGATCAGGAAATGGAAGTCAGCTACTCATTGCAACTCCAGGGAAAATTATTCCCTCCCCCTTTAATATTTATTTATTTTTAATTGATTTATTTTTAATTTAAATTTAATCACTATATATCTTTACAGTGTACAACATTACTTTTTCCAGTGTGAATATCGTGCATATCAGTTAAGACAAAGACATTACCATATACATTATTATCAGCAAATAACTTTTAATTTTTGTGTCAATTAAACATATTGTTCACCCCCACCGTTGCCCTCACTTTCTACCTCTATTACCCAGCCCCTATTACCCCTATCCTTACTGTCTCTAGTATCTACAGTTGCCCTCCCTACTACTATATCTTCTAAACTTTCAGTTTCTTCTATATAGCACAGACATTCAGTATATATTGCGTGGGGACATAAAGTCTGTCTTTCATACTCTGGCCTGCTTTGCTTAGCATTAAGTCTTCCATATTCATCCACTGCATATCAAATGTCAGAGCCTCATTGTTTTTTATGACTGAGTAGTATTCCATAGGGTACTCATGTCACATTTTTCCAATTTACTTTTCTATTTTTGGACACTTAGTTGATTTAATGTCCTAGCAATTGTAAATAATGCTGCAATAAACTTGGATGTGAAAATGTTTTTCTGACTGAGAATTTTTCTATGCCTTGGGTAAATACTTAAGAGTGGAATTACTGGGTAATATGGTAGTTCTATTTGTAGGTTTCTGTGGAATCTCTATATTATTCTCCACAGGGTTGTACTCATTTGCATTCCCAGCAGTAGTGTAGAAGAGTTCCCTTTTTACCACAACCTAGCCAGCACTTATCATTCTTCATTTTTCTAATTTTAGCCATTCTGACTGGAGTTAAGTGGTATCTCAATGTGGTTTTGACTTGCATTTATCTTATGACAAGAGATGTTGAGCATGTTTCCATATGCCTTTTGGCTGTTCATATGTCTTCTTTGGAGAGTTTTCTGTTCAACTCATATTCCCATATTTTAATTGGATTGATTATTTATTTTTGTGGGTGAGCTGTTTGAGTTTTCTATATATTCTGGTTATCAGTCCCTTAACTGAGTTTTAGTTTACAAATATATTCTCCTATTCTAAGAGTTGTCTTCTAACTCTAACTATTGTTTCTTTGCTGGGCAGAAGTTTCTCAGCCTAACATAACCCCAGTTGTCTATTTTTGGAAATATCGCCTGTGCTTTAGGGAGTCTTCTTTAAGAAGTCTTTGCCTACTCCAAGGTCTCTAAAAGTTTTCCTGTATTTCCCATTTTTAAGTTTGAATTTTATGTTTAGATCCTCAATTCACTTTTTTTTTTTTTTTTTG
>NW_006159844.1:1184903-1201708 GCF_000334495.1 Tupaia belangeri chinensis | reverse complement strand
AAGAGACAGAGAGACAAGGACAGTGAGAGGGAAAGTGAGAAATCACCTCCCAGGGGAAATGGCTATGCCACAATCCCTTCTCCTTCATTCTCCTCTTGGTATCATGGGTGTGCATGCACATGCGCCTGGCATGATTTTCAAGTCATGGGGTCTGAGACTTTAACCGTAGTCAGCTATGTGGAAGTCCAGTAATATAACCATGTCTGCTGGCCCCACTAGACAAACTTTTAAAATAATTGCTATAGGGCATGTATGCTCACTAGAGGAAGAGAGAGAGAGAGAGAGAGAGAGAGAGAGAGAGAGAGAGAGAGAGAGAAAGAAAGAGAAATCACTCCCTAGGCAACATGGCCATTTTCCTCTTGGAATTTTGGACATGCATAAACAGAGTTTTTGAAGCTTCTCTGTCTGAGACTTGAAGCTTGATGTCAACCTTGTGAGATCCAGCTATCTAACCTCTTACACCATCTGGCTGGTTCCTGGACAAACTTCTGATTAAGAATATGATATTGGGGCCAGCAGATGGCATAGTGGTTATGTCACTGGACTCCCACATCGTTGACTGCAGTTTGAATCCTGGACCCAGTGACTTGAAACTCACACTTGGCGCGTGTGCATGTGTGCCCAAGATCCCGGGAGGAGAATAGAGAAGAAGGGATTCCGGTGTGGCCATCCTCCTTAGGGTGATTTCTCACTTTACCTCTTACTACTGTCTCTGTCTCTCTCTCCGGCAAGGGCATGTGCTCTAAGTCGAAATATGTGAAAAATAAAAAGATGGTATTTCTTGAGTGTATTAGTTATATATTGCTGTTTTATCAAATTGTCCCTAAACTTGGTGTTTAAAACAGTAATAAATATTTTCTATGAGTCAGAAATTTGGCAGTGGCTTAGTTGTATGTTTCTCACTTGGTTCTCTCATGAGATTGTGGAAAAGATGGTGACTGGTCAAGATGTTGGTAGTCTGTGAAAGTTTGACTGGGTGATGGGATGTTTATTTGCTTTCATGATTCATTCATGTGCTGGCAAGTTGGTGCTGGCTGTTAGGAGAGATCAGTTTCTTGTCATGTGGATATCTTCATAGAAATACTTCATTGACCTTATGACATAGCATTTTACTTACTATAGAATTTGTGATCTATGGGCCAGTCCCATAGCCTCGTGCTGAAGGGAATTGGATCTCATATGACCAACTGTGGTTTGACTCTTGGCTCTGGTGGCTTGAAAACACACTGTGTGTGTGTGCGCATGTGCATGTGTATGTGTGTGTACCCAAAATTTTGACAGGATGAATAAATAGAGAAAGGATTGTGGCATGATCATATTCCATTGGAGGATGCTTTCTCTGATTCTCTCAAACAAGCACAATTGCCTTCTAGCAGTTAAAAATAAAATAGAATGAATGATATGAGAGAGGGCATGGAGGAAGCTGCAATGCCTTTTATAACCTAGTTTTTAAAGTTAAACTGTGGCTTCTGCAATATCTTCTTAGTTCAGGGATTAGGCCCTTTCAGTTTGGAAGGGCTTCAATACCAGGAAGTGAGAATCGTTTCACTATATTAGACGATACTACCATATCAAGGTTCTGGCTTAGGCTCTTTTTTTCTTATCACTTTGCATGGTCTCCATGAACAAACCCATTCATAAATCCATAGATTTCTATACCACCTTTATGCCCAGTATTCTTAGATATATAAATAAGCCCAATTTCTCTTCTGTTCTTTAAATCCACTGGATACTCATTTTATGCATTCATCCAACTGGTATTTACAGAGAATCTCTAGGAACCAGATTTAAACTCATCTAGATGAACAGGAGAGGCCTCCTGCCCTAATGGAGATTACAGTTTAGTGAACTAGGAAGAAAATAAATGAGTAAATAAAAAATATTCACAACTAGTGTTAAATTTAATTATATAAATATACTCCTGTGATACTGATGACATATGTGATAGGAGAGGAGAGGGTTAACTAGATGGAGTGGACTAAGAAGAACTCATTGAAGAAGTGACATTTAAACAAGACCTAAGAATTAAATTGTGAAATATAGGGAAGAAGCTGTTCAAGGCCCTAAGTAGCAAGTGCAAAAGCCCTGAGTCAGGAAAGAACCCAGTGAGATCAGAAACTATCTAAATCATTGCAGCTAGAGCAGTGAGAGTGACAAAGAGAATGGATGGTAAGAGAGAAGATCGAGGAAGTAGGCAAGGACTAGACCACTTTGGTTCTGTAACCAGGGCCTTCTAATGTACATAATGTGGTTTAAGTAAAGCGGGGGGCAGAGGGGACACAAAGGTTTTAAGCAGAGTCCTGTTCCATGGTATACATAGATGTAATGCATCTATACGTAAAACTGCTGTTGCCTCCTACTCCAAATTTCTGGCTCTCCAATGCTTCATGTATCATATAATAATCCAGTTGTTAAAAATGTAGGATTTGAGTTAACCAGGCCTATTTGAATCCAGGCTCTACCAATGGCCAGCAAAAATATGCTAGTAGTGTTCGTTATGCACTCTGTTGATCTCCAGGTTCCTTACCTTAGACATAGATATTGTGGTAAAGGATTAGGTTGTATGGTATCTGGCACATGTTAGCTGTGTCAACCTTAAAGAAACAGGGCACACATGTTAGTAAATAAGAGTTTATTTGGGCTTGTAAGAGTTACAATCAGGGAGGGTTATAACCCAGGAGGCCTAGATTCAGACAGACTCAAATATGCATTCTGAGGTCCTGCGAATGTTTAGATTGGTTTTAAAGGAAAAGCGACAAATGAAAGTGGTGGTGGTAGACTACATCAGTTGTGTTAGGATAAGTATCCTTGGCTGCCAACGTCAATAATGAGAGTAATGATAGTTCAAGGTTGGATAGGCAACTTCTGAGCAGATGTAATCCTCGTGTAAAGTTGCAGTTGTCTTTGTACAAGGCTGTTATCTGGCACAGTCCTTATGACAGTGTGAGTCGCCCCTCAATGGTCTTATCTAGCTGTATTCAGTTGGAATTTACTCCACTTTGATTTTAGAGTCATTTGTGTCAACTTTCACAGCTGTGGTGATTATTACCTTTAAACAAAGAAACTGGGTCCTCCGAGGTGTTTCTAAGTCTGGTTCCTTGTCTTCTGAAATGAGCTAGACAAATCCTATTTTCATGGCCAACAATTTAAAATACAGAATTTGGTACGTTATAGAGTAGGATACTTTATCAGCCAAGTCACATGCTGAAACAGGACTTTCCTCTAAGCGGAAAGCTTTTGAGATTAGCTTTACTAATATCTTCCTAAATCAGCTTGAGACTCTTCTGTCTCTAGTCTTTGAATTAGCTAGGTCATTTGTGACTAGGCTTTACATACAAGCCTTTATCATAAGCCCAAACATTCACTAACTATCAGATACTAAGTTCAGTATTTCATTTTCCTTGTGTATTTTTTAGATCCTCAAAGATTTCTGGTTTTCTAACTTCTGTAGAAAACTGACTTAATAGGGGACACTGCTTATTGACTCCCTGTTTGGAGACTTGGAACTGTGATGAACAGCTAAAGCTATTCAGTGATTGTTTAAGGAGTCTATTCAATGGCGTTTACTCAGTGTTTCCAAACATATTTGACCAGGAACTCTCCCCTCCACCCCCATGTATTAAACCCTCTATTTTTGCAAACTCTTTTTCAGGCTGATTTCTCACTCTTCCAATTAGTATATCCCTTATAACTTTATTGCAGATGCCCTCAGCCCTGGTCAAGTAGCGTAATTTCTCCATTCTAGCTTTTTCTTAATCCTATCCAATTACCTTGTTTCATATGTTCTGCTTACCTGCTCTTCTCTGCCAAAACAGTTGTCTTTTCTCTGTGTACGTGTCCTTCTGACCATTCTCTAATGTCCCTTGTTTTCTGAGTTGTACTAATCTCTTCCAAAGTTTTTTTTTATAGCTCCAGAACAGATATTGTCCATAAAAATTAGAAATGCTCAGCATTAAGTTTAGTTTTAGCACTTTCTTCACTTCCTAATGAGGCTTCTCTCTGTATTACTTTTAACCAAACATTTAGTACCAGAGAGTTCATCACCTTGGAGGACAATCATCTTCATTTTGGGTTGCTGCAATTTTTAAATTTTTCTTTTTTTAATATTGAAACCAAATATGCCTCAGTATCATTGGTGGACTTTAGTCTTTTTACAGTAAGTTTTTGTTATATCTTACCTATTCTCTTTTTGAGAACAGCTCTGCATGTGGATAATTTCCTGACATTCCAAGGTTCTGTTTACCTGGGACTAGCAGATGGCAAAATGGTTATGCTGCTAGACTCCCACATAGTCAACTGTGGTTTGAGTCCTGGACCTGATGGCTTAAAACTCACTGGGTGCGACCCTTGAGTACCCAAAATCGCAAGAGGAGACTAGAGAAGAAGGGATTGAGGAATGACCATCCACCCTGGGGGGGGCTGATTGCTCGCATTCTGTCTCTCTGTCTCTCTGGCATGTGCATGTGCCCTACAGCAAAAATCTCTCCAGAAGTAAAAAAGGTCCCATTTAACTATTTGTAGCTAGAATAAGCAATTAGATGGCTCTCTTAGTAATTGTAGCAAAACTCATACTCTAAATTGAAATACTATTTCTAGTAAAATAATATTAAATTTGAATTGGTGATACCACCACTTATGTAGCCAGTAGATATAATTTATTCTGCCTGCAAGAAAGCAAATTTAAGGTCTAGAAAGGAAAAAAAAAAATCAGAGATTAGATCAGGAAATGGAAGTCAGCTACTCATTGCAACTCCAGGGAAAATTATTCCCTCCCCCTTTAATACTTATTTATTTTTAATTGATTTATTTTTAATTTAAATTTAATCACTATATATCTTTACAGTGTACAACATTACTTTTTCCAGTGTGAATATCGTGCATATCAGTTAAGACAAAGACATTACCATATACATTATTATCAGCAAATAACTTTTAATTTTTGTGTCAATTAAACATATTGTTCACCCCCACCGTTGCCCTCACTTTCTACCTCTATTACCCAGCCCCTATTACCCCTATCCTTACTGTCTCTAGTATCTACAGTTGCCCTCCCTACTACTATATCTTCTAAACTTTCAGTTTCTTCTATATAGCACAGACATTCAGTATATATTGCGTGGGGACATAAAGTCTGTCTTTCATACTCTGGCCTGCTTTGCTTAGCATTAAGTCTTCCATATTCATCCACTGCATATCAAATGTCAGAGCCTCATTGTTTTTTATGACTGAGTAGTATTCCATAGGGTACTCATGTCACATTTTTCCAATTTACTTTTCTATTTTTGGACACTTAGTTGATTTAATGTCCTAGCAATTGTAAATAATGCTGCAATAAACTTGGATGTGAAAATGTTTTTCTGACTGAGAATTTTTCTATGCCTTGGGTAAATACTTAAGAGTGGAATTACTGGGTAATATGGTAGTTCTATTTGTAGGTTTCTGTGGAATCTCTATATTATTCTCCACAGGGTTGTACTCATTTGCATTCCCAGCAGTAGTGTAGAAGAGTTCCCTTTTTACCACAACCTAGCCAGCACTTATCATTCTTCATTTTTCTAATTTTAGCCATTCTGACTGGAGTTAAGTGGTATCTCAATGTGGTTTTGACTTGCATTTATCTTATGACAAGAGATGTTGAGCATGTTTCCATATGCCTTTTGGCTGTTCATATGTCTTCTTTGGAGAGTTTTCTGTTCAACTCATATTCCCATATTTTAATTGGATTGATTATTTATTTTTGTGGGTGAGCTGTTTGAGTTTTCTATATATTCTGGTTATCAGTCCCTTAACTGAGTTTTAGTTTACAAATATATTCTCCTATTCTAAGAGTTGTCTTCTAACTCTAACTATTGTTTCTTTGCTGGGCAGAAGTTTCTCAGCCTAACATAACCCCAGTTGTCTATTTTTGGAAATATCGCCTGTGCTTTAGGGAGTCTTCTTTAAGAAGTCTTTGCCTACTCCAAGGTCTCTAAAAGTTTTCCTGTATTTCCCATTTTTAAGTTTGAATTTTATGTTTAGATCCTCAATTCACTTTTTTTTTTTTTTTTTGGTTTGTACACAGTTTTAAAATATTTATTTATTTATTTTGGAGGGTTTTCGCTATAGGGCGTGTGTGCTCGCCAGACAGACAGAGAGAGAAAGAGAGACAGAAAGCGAGAAATCACCCCCCAGAGGGGATGGTCACACCACAATCCCTTCTCCTCCATTCTCCTCTCGAGATCTTGGGCACGCACGCACACGCGCCTGGCATGAGTTTTAAGCCACCGGGTCTGGGATGTGAACCGCGGTCGACTACGTGGGAGTCCAGCGACATAGCCATTACGCTAACTGCTGGTTCCCAAAATTTTTATTTATTTTTTATTTCAATTTATTTTATACATTCAATCGCGTATGTCACTTAGCTTGCAAAGTGAATATTCCAACATGTATACATTTCTCACTAATCCAGTTGAGAATACTATACATATTATCTTCAACAGATAATAACCCATCTTTGTTAGTGGTGAGAAATAAGGGTCTAATTTCATTCTCCTGCAGGTAGATATCCAGATCTACCAGCACCATTTGTTGAAGAGATTTTCTTTTTGCCATTGGATTATCTTGTGCCCTTTGTCAAGGATCAGTTGGATGTATGTTTTGGGGTTTATCTGAGGGTTCTTAGTTATGTTCCATTGATCTGTCTGTTTTTGTGCTAATACCATGCTGTTTTAATTATTACAGCTTTGTAATAGATTTTGAAGTCAAAAAGTGAGATGCCTCCTACTTTATTCCTATTGCACAGTATTGCTTTGGTGATATGGAGACTTCTATATTCCAGACAAATTTTATGAATTTTTTTTTTCTATTTCTGTGAGAAATATCTCTGGTAGTTTGACTGGGATTGCACTGAGTTTGTAGATTAATTTGAGTAGGATTGACATCTTGATTATATTAATTCTTCCAATCCAGGAACATGCAATGTTTTTCCATTTTGGGGGGTATTATTCATAATTCTTTTTCAAGTGTTTCATAGTTTTCCTTGTAGAGATCTTTGACATCTTTGGTAACGTTTATTCCTAGATATCTTGTTGGTTTTTTAGTTATTGCACATGGGATTTCTTTTTTCAATTCTGTCTCAGTTTGTCCATTGTTGGTGTATAAAAATGCTATAGATTTTTGGGAACCAGCAGTTAGCGTAATGGCTATGTCGCTGGACTCCCATGTAGTCAACCGTGGTTTGCGTCCCGGACCTGGTGGCTCAAAACTCACACCGGGCGCGTGTGTGTGCGTGCCCAAGATCCAGAGAGGAGAATGGAGGAGAAGGGATTGTGGCATGACCATCCCCCCTGGGGGGTGATTTCTCACTTTCTGTCTCTAATGTCTCTCTCTGTCTGTCTGGCAAGCGCATGTGCCCTATAGTGAAAATCTCTCCAAAAAAAAAAATGCTATATATTTTTGTATGTTGATTTTGTATTCTGCAACTTTATTGTATTAATTTATCACTTCCACGAGTTTCCAGGGGAAATTTGAAAGCTTGTGAAACTTGTTTTGATACTTAGTTGCTCTTTCTAGAATCCTTTTCTCATTACATAAATTTTCTTCCTGTTTTGCTTCATTTTATGTGTCCAGAAGTTCTTGCTCTTTTCTCAAGAAAAACCTACTTTCAAGAAAAGATTGTATTACAATTAATTGTATCTTTGTTGAACATGAGATATGCTCTAAATCTCTCACTAACTATGGATTGAAAGGCATTTTATTCTTATGTGGAAAGAATTTTAAGCATCAACAACTAGGTGAGCAAGAGATTTTGGAGACCAGGTCAAGGAAATTATGTTGGTTTACCTAAAACCATACAAATATTTTGGTTGCCTGTTTACTTTCAGTTAAGTCTATGTCAGTAAATTTCCTTAAATATTCTGTTATCTTAGATAAATTTGTAAAGTAATCTATCTGAGGATGCTCTGATGCAATATATCTCATTGTTTAAATCAATGTTCTCCTGTTATCAAAGGAGAATAAATTTATAAAGCCCTGGGGTTCTGAGGATGTGGTTTTGTAGAACAGTGCTCGGAATGAACTTAAAAAGAATCCTCTCAGAAATGTTTCCTCCTCTCGTAGAGTAAAAATCAATTTAATCTGAAAGATCAATGAATGTGAAAGATCACTGTGAAAGTTATCTATACAGGGCAGTAATGATGGCATAGTATTACTATAGAGAGTAACTAATCTTTTTTGATGAATGACACATAAATAAATGCATTGCAAGCAACCTTTGCAATGCACTACATGCCCATCTTTTATTGTTTGAGGGTCACTTCAGTACTGAGGCATTTTATAAATGAAGCTGTCTTATGCAATATAGACTCTCTGATAGGTATGTTAACTCTAAATTCATTACTGAATTTAACCCGAAAGAATATCCTTCTTAACTAGGCGTTCTGTGAATATATAACTTAATATTTCATTTTGATATATGGTCAAGGACTCCGAACAAAGATGGATATAACTTATACAAAGTCACCGTCATGGAAATGACAATTTCGGATGCAAGTGGAAACGCTTATTTCCTACTCATAGTTTCTTCATTTTATGTTAGTACTAGAAGTTGTGACATAAGAGGCTGCTGGTCAAAGTTAATACAGGGTAATAATAAATATAGTCCTGTGCAATATCATTCCCCTTTTTAATGATTTTTTTTGAGCTTTTTAATGATTGTGACAACTGAAAAATTACCACCAAAGTTATTTTGGTTTACATTACCTATACATGTAGGTTGGTTTATAAATTTTTACTTTAACTATTCAAATTATGACAATTATTATTTTAAAACTTTAACTTTGTTATTAAAGTATGAGGGGCCTTTAAAAAGTCTGTGAAGAAAATAGAGTTAAAGGGCCAGCAGGTGGTGTGGTGGTTAAAGGCGCTGGATTCCCACATGGCTGACCGTGGCTTGAGTCCTGGATCTGGCTGCTTGCTTTTTCACTTTCTCTCTCTCTCACTCTGTCCTTCTCTGGTCAAATGGAAATAAACAAATGAATAAATAAATAAATAAAGTTAAATAAAAGAATTCTTTTTTAAAAAAAGAAAATAGAATAAAGTATGAATTTGCTTTGATGCAAAACAAAATTCTAAAATCCATGAATACTTTTTCATTATATACATTTTTCCATGATCTTTTTGAAGACCCCTCTCATACAACTTAATATAATTAAGAAACTATTACCAAAAATAGGAGTACTTCAATCCTTTACTAATGCTTCTATATTGAGAGTCTACTTATAGACAACATATAGTACCTAAAGACTTAAAAATCTTTTAACATAGGGACCAACAGTTAGTGTAATGGCTATATCATTGAACTCCCATGTAATCGTCCACGGTTCGAGTCCTGGACCCGGTGGCTTAAACTCACGCCGGGCGCATGTGCGTGCGTGCCCAAGATCCCAAGAGGAGAATGGAGGAGAAGGGGTTGCAGCATGGCCATCCCCTCCAGGCATGATTCCTCGGCTTTCTGTCCCTCTGTCTCTCTCTGTCTTTCTGGTGAGCACATGTGCCCTATAGCAAAAACCTCTACCAAAAAAAAATCGTTTAACATAAAATTTTAAAAAATGTAATTTTAAATCCATGTGATTAAAATGTATGATTTTATGACCTGCAGATGAGGTAATGGTTACATCACTGGGCTCCCATGTAGTCAACCATAATTTGAATTCTGGACCTGGTGGCTTAAACTCATGCTGGTTGCATGTGTGTGCATGCCCAAAATCATGAGAGGAGAATGGAGAAGGTATTGTGTCATGGCCAACTCCCCTGAGGCATGATTTCTTGCTTTCTGTCTCTCTGTCTCTGTTTTTCTCTCTGGTGAGCACACACGCCCTGTAGCAAAAATCTCCCTAAGAAAAAGTCTGATTTATTTCCAAAAGAAAATTGCTGTATTTGCAGACTGAAGTCTGTTTTTTCCACTACTTATATTATGATAATTACTAGCCAACAATTTAATGCATCAACAATTAATTAGTGAACACATTGTAATCTATAATCCTGGAAATCCAGGCTTGGAGTTTGACAAGTAAGTAGGTAGTAGAATCAACATGTAGGAAATACTGATTTTATGTGGTATTTTTTGTGGTTTTGTGATTGGCTTATCATTCCCAACAACTGGTTTATAACTCTGGTGATTGATCATAAATTTATCTAGTGATTTATTTATCTCAATAAATACCATATTCTTCCCTTTTAATTTTGGGTTTGACCACATAAACTGCTTTGGTGTTTGGAATATGGGCAGAGTGGAAAGTGTGTCAATGAGCTGAGGCTTTAAGAGGCTTCATTTGTGTCCAGTAACCCTCTTACCCTAGTTACTGAACTAAGCATTGGCTGCTATTTCAGCCTGATTCTAGAACAATAAAAAACATGAAGCCAAGCTGAGTGCATAGAACAAGAATTACTTGTTCTTAAAAGCCATTGTGATAATGTGGTTGTTTTGTATACTATAACCTTAGAGAAGTTTTATACATGCCTCTCTCTCTCTCTCTGCACACACACACACACACACACACACACACACACGCGCACAGGCACACACGCACATTCACACAAAGCTATTATATGAGCTAGATTTAATATTTTCATTACAAAGATGAGGAAATTAAGGAACCAAAGGGGCTCAGCAATTTTTTTTCATCCGTTATTGCCAAGTGGCAGATCTAACCCAAAGGTCAAAATATAGACACTTCACCCTGCTTCCTAGGATAGAAGTATGGACCAATATAAGAGCCCTGCCTGAAAGTCAAGAAATCCACATCAGGAAATTTGTTCTTAGAGAAATCACAGTGCCTTTCACTCTAGGAAGGGTATATATCAATAGATATAGTCTCTATTGGGTCACAATTTCTTTTCAGAGTTCCTATTGTCTCTGATTAGTAGGTTGTGCATACAACTGACATTTACTAAAGATTATTTTGAGTAAGATTGTCCATAGTAAATATTAGCTGTGGGACTCTAATTTATTTCAGAGGAAGTAATACTACTTTCCAAAATAAAGGAAATGAAAAGAAAACATTAACTCTCAATTCTCAAAAGATTTATTTAATTTGCGAGTTGTAGATTATGAGTAATCAAATGTTCAGCGACACTTAAAGCTGCAGGGATAATGCCAGTTTCTGGCTTTTGCTTAGGAGGAGTTAATGTACTTCCTCCGCAGAATGAGTTGTGAGTGCTTATCTGAGTAATTTAAGCAAAACTTGTGGGTTTTTAAAATATGCTTGAATTTCGTGGATAATTACACCAATTCCTATTTCACTGGAGACTTACAGAATGACCCAATACTCATAGATTAACTATGACTAATTTAAACTTTTAGAAGAATGAATCGACCTATGTAAATGAGGATATGGTATAAATGAAGTTTCCTGTGGTCATGATTCACTTTTTTTTGCTTCCTCCTTCTACAAGTATCATTTTTCTTTTATGAATCATCATACACTCACAGCAAGGAAGATATTACAAAATCACCGCTGACATGAAATCTAATTCTTGATACCCTACAATCAGGCTGTTTTATGGGCTTCAGTTTTACTTATTTTCCACAAGGACAAGTAACAGGTTTCTCATGTAATATCTGTCTTCTACATAAGGGTCATAAGACCTGTCTAAGTTATCAAGTAAATCTTGGTGCTGTAGAATTGCCTCTGAGACAACTTTATTTGGTTTCCCTTAATTTTTTATCTGTCAGAACAGAAACAATTTATTTCTTAGGTAAAAACTCTTTCTTTTCAAATTTCCAATAGGCAGTGCAAAATTTGTTTCTTAAGTACTAGTAAAAGAGTTATGGAAAGTTTTCTAGAAAATATCTACCTATGCAAAAAGGCATTTAAAGATTCAACCTTTCTATTTACCTGCTGTCCCATTAGAAGTTCAATTTTCTTCCTTTTGTGTTTAAAATATGGTATCTTTAAGTATTTCCTTTCATGTGTGTGATTAGAGAAGTGTTGACACATTAAACTACCCCTAGTTATTAAAATCATTGGGAATTCATTTACTTGATGATTTTCAGTCATGCTGCTGCCACGATGAGGCTGTCCCCATTCTAGAAACATAAAGAGCAGTCACTTATTTTGCATTCCATGTGAGACAGGAGCTATGATAGGTGTTTTAAGTGTATTATTGCCTATAAACTCCATAGCTGATTTAGATGCCCAGGCTTGGAAAATATTACATTTTCTCATGTGCCAGAGTGCCAGGATTCACACCCACATTGCCTGACTTCTCAGCCATTGCCTGTTCTACCATACTATGATTCTAGGAGGTGTCCAAATGAAAGGGAATTGTTTCCAGGGTAAACTGTGAGGAATTGTACAATTAGCCGTCTGGGGATTTCAGAGCCGAGAAATGAGGAGTAGCAGAGGAGGATGAGAATGAAAAACAGGTAAGTGTGTATGCATGCACGTGTGTGTGTGTGTGTGTGTATGTGTGTGTGTGTGTGTGTGTGTGTGTGAGAGAGAGAGAGAGAGAGAGAGAGAGAGAGAGAGAAAGCTATGAGAAACTTTTTCTTTTCCTGTACCATAATTTTGCCCAGGAAAAGTCCTGACTATAAGTATATATATATATTTAGGGTTTTTTGTCATAGGCCAAGTGAGCTCACCAGAGACAGAGAGATAGAGACAGTGAGAAGGAAAGTGAGAAATCACGCCCCCCACAACCCCAGAGAGTCTGGTCATGCTGCAATCCCTTCTCCATTCTCCGACAACCCCAGAGAGTATGGTCATGCTGCAATCCCTTCTCCATTCTCTTCTTTGGATCTTGGTCATGCATACACATACATATTTTTAATAGCACCTTTAAACTTTTTAATACGTTTGCTCATATGGCCAGAATTCTTGTTCATAATTTCAAGGCTTATTTCAAAGGGATTACTGTTAAAAATCTTTATACACTCTTATCTTTGATAGTCTCTAATGGTCCACAGATTTCCATTTTGGAATTTCCCTTCTTTGAGATCTCATTTCCTGCCTTCTAAGAAAGTTTACCATCCCTATTGAGCATCTACCGAAAGAAGCACTCTTGACTTTGACACCCCCTTCCCCTGACCCTGTAGCCCTGCTTCCTTTTTGACTGGTTTCCCTAAATAGGTCTCTGTGGTCCTGGCCTTTCTATTTCCAATTTGTCATCAAAATTTGCCAGGCAGACATTCCATTTCTTTAGGGTCCTAAAGATATTTACACTAGTATTTTATTTGTGTTAATGGTTAAGCATTTATTCCATTTGGATAACAGCTTTATCCAACCAGGGGCCTTCTGAATAAAATATCTTAAAATTTTGTGGAAATACCTTATTAACTAGTAGGACTATGTTTAAGTTAAAACAAACTTACATAAATTTCTTGTATAATTTTATCATCTTTTAAAATGAGAAATTAGGACAAGAGAAATTCCTAGAATTTAGTTAACTCACATTTTCAAGTGAGATGTCAATTATTGCTTTGGAAATGGCAGAAAAGAAGTACAGAAAGAATTGATTTGACTGAGTGTACATGATTAAAGCCCAAGTGGAATGGGTTTCCTTTCTCCTACCTTCTTTCTAATTTTGAAAATAATGTTTGCAATGTCCACAAGATCCTTTTGCATGAAGATGATACATTTTCAGCTGCAGACTTCTCTAATTTTGCTTATAAAATGTGTCTCTTCAAACTGTTAAATTGGAATTTCATGGATATATGATCCTTGGAAGTAGCAGTAATTGGGCTAGAAGGTGAGCAGAGTCAGGAAGAAATGGCTTTTAGGTATTAGCTGCTTTAATACTAGAAGTCATTCTCTTTTTTAGCATCATACCCGAGATGATGTGATTGAAAATAAAATTAAGAGCTAGCTATTGTCCTTGTCAAATTAGTCACTTCTGTAAATAAAAAAAGCTTTTCAATCAGGAGCTTGAAAGGCCATCTGGATTTTACAGTTTGTTTAAATAAAAAAGGAATATTATAAACCAATCCTTTATAAATTAGCTATAGTAATAAAATATGCCATTTCTAGCAGTAACTTTACATTTCTTAGCAGGATGAAATTGCTAAGTATATTTGGCATCTTTGCTTTTTCTATACTGAATAAGAATCTTGAGATCTAAAAAACTTTGTGATTAATTCATAACTGACAGGTAAAGGGATCTGTGTGAGTAGTGATACAATAGTTAGGTTGGGATTTCACCAATTATTGTCAATAAAAGTATAAATTTGGATTATAATGAAAGCAAATTAGTGAAGCCACACGAATTCAGTTGATTTACTTCCTTTTCTTACAGTCTAGTGCCAAAATATCTCTCTTACCAATACAGGATGGGTTTTTTTTGTTTGCTTTTTGAGAGGTTTTTGCTATAGGGCGCGTGCGCTCACCAGACAGACAGAAAGAGACAGAGAGAGAGAAAGCGAGAAATCACCCCCCGGGGGGATGGCCACGCCGCAATCCCTTCTCTTCCATTCCCCTCTCGGGATCTTGGGCACACACGCATACGTGCCTGGCATGAGTTTTAAGCCACTGAGTCCGAGACATGAACCGCGGTTGACTACCTGGGAGTCCAGCAACATAGCCATTATGCTAACTGCTGGTCCCATAGGATGGGATTTTTATCTTTTGGTCTAATACGATATTCAATACCTATTTTCTTACAAAATTTCAGACAAGATATATAGTTATATTTTATGTAGATATGAAAACTATAACACTCTTCACATGATTTTCTTATAATTGTGGGTCTCAAATTTATAGATTCACTATTTTGTAATGTTTATTTTTTATAGGAGAAACATAGCTAACATGAAACATTTACTATTTGCCAGATTCTGTGCCAAAAGCTTTTCATGCATCATCTATTTAATTTTCACACAAACCGACAAGATAGATACAGTTATGACTCCCATTTTAAAGATAAGGAAAATAAGATTTGGAGAGGTTAGGTAAATTGTCCATGGTCCACAGTTGCAAAGAAAAAAATGAAGCAGAAATCCAGGTTTTCCTGAGTTCTCTGTGTTCTCATCCATTGTGCTCCACTCTTTGAGGAACAAGAATGATGAAGAATGATGATTAGGTAAGGACTAATACATTAAAGCCAGAAGTCAGGCAGAGAGGGACTCTGAAATAGTATCTAATTTTCACCTTTATTTCCAGTCCTAGCTCAGAACTGCATGTTTTGCTCTGTTGTGTATATTCTTACTTGATGAAGAGTGGATAAACTCATGGCTGGTTGGAAGTAAAATGAAGGACTTTCTTTCACCGTTGACATAAAATTATTGAAAAGTTCTGTTGATTCTTCTGAACTTTTCTAAAATTCTTTTCTTTCTTTCATTCTTTTTCCACTGCCTTAGTTGAAATGTCCCTCTTTAGGTCACATCTAGTATCTTCTTACTAGTCTCTTTATCAGCTTATACTTCCTAACCCTTTTACAATATTTTTTCAGTATTAAGAGCTAAATTTGGGGGAGGGGCAGGGAGGCAAAACATTAATGGCACAAAGAGGTGTGGTATTATCTGTTGAAGATATTTTGTAGTTTTATCAACAGTAATAGGGAGAAATGTTCACCTGTTGAAATATCCATTTTGTAAGACAAATAATAATGTGATTGAATGTATGGAAGAAAATGAAATGAAAAAAAAAAAGCTAAATTAAGCATGATTTGCCAGCAAAGAACTTAAGCACTTGTGTGAGAGCCAACACATAAATAAGCAATTGCAAAACAATATGGCAAATCCTTGAACTTTTTGGTTATATGGGAGCATAGAGAGGTCAGAATTGTAGGAAAGAGCCAAGGCAATGGTGACATTTCATGGAAGTGCTTTTTACTAATATGGGAAGTAAATATATATATGTGTGTGTGTGTGTGTGTGTGTGTGTGTGTGTGTGTATTTCATTACTCCTAATAGTTACTGAGCTATTGCTTTCTGTAAGGAACTATTTAACTCTTCCACATATATGATTTGATTTAATCCTCACGACTACAGTAGGCATTATTATTATTCCCACTTTACCTAAGGAGAAATAAAGATTTAATTTTTTTTTTTTGAGAGAAATTTTTGCTATAGGGAATGCACTCATTGGAGAGGCAGAGACAGAGAGACAGAAAGAGAGGTCAGTCCCTGGGGTGATGGCCATGGTACAATCCCTCTCCTCCAACTCTTCTTGGGATTTTGGGCATGCATGCACATGTGTCTGATGTGCATTTTAAACTGCCAGATCTGGGATTTGAACCACATTCAACTACGTGGGAGTTGAGCAATGTAACCATTACACAATCTGCTGGTCCCAAGACTTAAATATTTTAAGTACCTGCCACTCATGGTTACCCAGCTTACGTAGTGTGGAGCTTGGATTTTAACCGTGGCAGTCTGAATTTATCGCTATCTTTATTTAGGAGAATTAGAGTTTTGAGTTTTATGCGCAACATGTTTTAGGAGAAGAGTTGTCCAAAGGCAGTGGGCATACAGATTTCAGCTTTAGGAGTTGTGGAGATGGGAATCATCAGCCTGTAAAAGATACCTGAAGCTAAGAACATCCATGAAAATGACACCAGGAGAATGAGAATTAGAATAGAGGAGATATAGGAGAGAAGTTTGGAGGTTACTACTATGAAAAGGAAAACAGAGGTGAAAGAATCACCAAAAACACGTCAAGAGACTATCAGAGTGGGGGGAACCAGCAGTTAGTGTAATGGCTATGTCGCTGGACTCCCACGTTGTCGATTGCAGTTCACGTCCCAGACCCGGTGGCTTAGAACTCACGCCGGGAGCGTGTGCATGCGTGCCCAAGATCCCAAGAGGAGAATGGAGGAGAAGGGATAGTGGT
>NW_006159844.1:1174599-1184669 GCF_000334495.1 Tupaia belangeri chinensis | reverse complement strand
GGGGGGGAGGGGTTGGGGGGTGGCCCTCCCCCCCGGGGGGGGGGGTGATTTCTCGCTTTCTGTCTCTATGTCTCTCTCTATCTGTCTGGCGAGCGCTCGCGCCCTATAGCGAAAACCTCTCAAAAAAACAAAACAAAACAAAACAATGACAACAACAAAAAAACAAAACAAACAAAAAAACCCAAGAGACTATCAGAGTGGAATGTTATGTGAAGGTACATATATAGCTTGTCTGGTTTGGTGCATAAAAATCAAAAGAGATCACTGATTGTCCTGAAGACCCTGACTTGGTGCTCTTTACCCCGAGAAGCTTAATTCTCCATTTATGTGTATATTATAGCTACTAGCCTGGTGTCCTCCATGATTCAGTTTCTGTCACTGTACCCATGGAATACTATTCAGCCATTAAAAAAACAAGACCATGGCATTCGATAGAAAGTAGTTGAATGTGGAAGAGTCATTGCTGAGTGAAGCAAGTCAGGCTATGAAAGAGAAATATTTTATGCCTTCACTTAATATATACCAATTGTCCTCACTTTTACAGTAGAGACTGAAATATTGGAGGACATAAATGCATTGAAAATAGTTATGGACACAGGAGAGAGTGTGGAAGGAGAGTGGGAGAGGGGAAGACTATAGGGAGGAAATTAGGGAGAAAAGAATACAGAGGCAAGAAATTTGTGGAACACAGTAATGGTTTATTACCTGTTGATGATATCATGTATAGTACTCTCAGCTGGAAAAAAATTAGCTGCAATGTGGAATACAAAACTATGTGAGTGAACTTTTCATATTCTGTGATATGAAATACATTGTTTTTGCATGTATTGGACTTTGAGATTTTGTTGGTCATTTTTTAAATTCACAAATAAAAATGGTATATATTTATGGAGTAAAAAAAACAGCAGTTAGCGTAATGGCTATGTTGCTGGACTCCCATGTAGTTGACCGTGATTCCAGCCCTGGACCTGGGGTCTTAAACTCATGCCGGGTGCATATGTGTGTGTGCCCAAGATCCCGAGAGGAGAATGGAGGAGAAGGGATTGTGGTGTGGCCATCCCCCCTGGGGGGTGATTTCTCGCTTTCTGTCTCTCTGTCTTTCTGGCGAGTGCATGCTCCCTGTAGCAAAAACCTCTAAAAAAAAAAAAAGAAGAAGATTTACATAAACATGTGATGGGTTGGTTTTGGCTTATGAGTAGTGGTTAGTTGGTCTTTAATCTAGAGTTATGTCCCTTGGTTTGATGTTCTTTCTTTTTTTATTTTCTTTCTGTTTATTTCTGGCCTTTTTTGGGGGCAATTTTGTTGAGGTCCTTTCAAAAATATTTTTCTCACCTCTAATCCTTTCTTTATTAAACATTTAGCGCTAAACAGTTCAATACTATTGTAGATATTCCTTATTTCATTCTTATTCTCCTTCTGGTACAGTCTCTGGTTCATTTTCTAATAGAATTATTTGTTCAAAGAAAATCTTTAATAGCTACCATAAGAGCAGAATCATGGGAGTGGACAGTTAACTGAAATTTTTATTGTAAAACCTGTAGTGTTTTGATGATTAGATCTACTAATATCAACCTTTGTCTATACTTTCTCTCCCTCTTCACCAACTCCAAATTCAAAATGATTTACCTATATTTTAGACTATGGTAAAGTTGAACTTAATAATATGAAAAATTAAATTTTATTTGTGAAGTGAGGAATGATTTTGAGTCCTATGCAATAAAACTCACTTATGTTTTTGCTTCTTTGAGAATTTGGTCATTTTATGAAATACAGAAAGGTATCTGTCTGGTGTTTCTCAGATGGACTCTCTATGGAAGAACACACATGGTGATAGCCAGATTACCCTGAGAATTGGGAAGTTCGGCTTACCACTTAACATTTTAAGTAGAAAATCCACCGCATCTTGGTAGAACTGAAAATTAGAAAATAAGTACTAAAATAGTTTGTTTCCTGGTAAAGCAAGGTTTAAAAAAATTAGAAGTTTGTTAAAGCATCATTTTCCTTTACAGTCCTTATCTTTAGGCTTCTTGCTATTGATTATAAAGTATATTCCAATATTTTTTAAATCGAAAAATGTTTATTTGTATACATTGATTTTTATAGCAAGGAGGCTGATAGAATAAATCTGACTTTCCAATCTTCCTGATCTTAATTGAATTGTTTATGTAGCATTTCAAGTCTGCTATCAATTAAATAGCCATTATGTCATGTGTGAGTTGAGTGATTTTTTACCAACTCCATTTGTGAAAATAAAATAAAATAAAATAAAATAAAATAAAATAAAATAAATCAATGCAAAAAAAGTGGAGCCAGGAAAACAATGACTTCCTTTATGGTTTTACATTGCATTCTATGGCAGGAGGGGTAGACATGTGCTGTTTGATCCCCCTTTAAGGAAAATCTTGCTGCCCAACTGTGGGAAGTACAGTTGGCTGACAGCTTTAGGTTATGTAAGCTGTCAGTTCCTTAGGGGCAGCCTCAGCTGAGATCATGCCATTCCAGACAACTTACAACATGATTTCATGAGATAAGGGGCTGTAAAAACTGGGCCATTGCAACCTGAAGTGTGATATTTTGTTATACAATATTTGCTCCAGCGTTCACTGTTTAGCTTAGTGGGGCTAGTATTGTGAATTTTATTTTTATTTTTTGAGAGATTTTTTTGCTATATGGTGCATGGGCTTACAGTAGAGACAGAGACAGAAAGTGAGACATCACCACCCTCTCCCCACCTCTCCTCCCCAGGGGTGATGGCCATGAAACAATCGCTTCTCCTACATTCTCCTCCTGGGATCTTGGGCACACGTGCACACATGCCCAGCATGAGTTTGAAGCCACTGGGTATGGGCCTTGAACCACGGTTGACCATGTGGGAGTTTAATGACATACCCCTATGCCACTTGCTAGTATCCCAGCATTGTGATTTAAGTTCTCCTTCTACTCAATCTTGTTTCTGCTTTTGTTCACAGATGTTTATCCCTCACAGACGGCTTACATCCAGAACATCATCTTAGCATCTGCTTCTAGAGAACCTAGAGTATGAAAGCAGGTAATTGCTCAGCAACCTTTTGGCTTCCCTGTGAAAGGGATAGACCTATCAGGAAGACATGGTCCATAGTAGTAATGGTTATTCTTACTTATTCACACTCTCTCAGTAGGTCGACTAAAGGAATGACATGAGGAGTAAAACAAAGGTGAGTAATTTGGAAGCATTTTCTGCTAGACAGACAGTAGAGACTGCTAGAAAATCCAGATGTGGTGGACTCATAGTCCCAGATGCTTGAGAAGGAGAGGCAGGAAGAGCTCATGGCCAGCTGGGGCAACATAGTGAGACTTTACCTGAAAGAACCAGGTATGATGGCCAACACCTGTAGTCCTGGTGCCTTGAAAATTACACTGGGCACATGTGTGTGTATGCCCAAAATCCTGAGAGGAGAATGAAGAATGAGGGATTATGTTGTGGCCTTTCCCCTGGAGAGTAATTTCTCATTTTCCCTCTTATTGTATCTCTGTCTCTCTCTGGCAATTGCACATGTCATATGGCAGAAACCTAAAGTATACACACACACACACACACACACACACACACACACACATTTATATGGAATAAAGTAAATGGGAAGAAATGTTTAGGTTATATGCAAGTAGTTGGCATACAACTAACATACACAGTACCTCATGAGTTGAAATTGAAGCATAGGGAGATTTAAGTGACTTGTCTGAGGTCATGAAATGTCTCTGACAGGGAAGAGGTGGTGGTGAGGAGTTAGAGGTGTAGTAGATATCACTAATGAATTTTAATTCTCTCTTTTACCTTAGTATGAGAACCTCAAGTTTTGAGTTGTTGTGGCCTTGAATAATAACTATTGATATCTGTTTCCATCCAGTGCAGCTAAGTATAGCTATATGACCCAAGTGTTCACTAATGAGGTGTAAGTGGAAGCATTCTGTAAGATTGCTGGGAAGTCTTTAAAAAATTGTATATGAAGTTTCTTTCTTGTTCCTTTTACCTTGCTGGTTGAAGTATAAATGTAATTGTTGGAGCTCTAGCAGCCACCTAGAACATAAGATGATTTTCTGAATGAAGATTATGCACCATATTGGGGGAAGAGAGATGAGCAATTGAGTATGAGATGATGCTGTGGCCCATCATTCTGCTCTAGATTGCTGATTCCAGGTTAGTTATGTGTGAGAGACATAAATTATTTTTCTCTTCTAAGATTTTAAACCATTCCCTTGTGGGATTTTTCTGATATATGGAGCTGAATCTATTTTTAACTGATAGAAATGCTAACCCCTTTTGGCAAGAAAAGTAACTTCATACTTGAAGTAGGAGCTTAAAATGGATCTCCATTGTATGTAAATATGAATGTAACATAGTTATTTTTAAATAATGCTACTAAACTCCAAGTCCCCATTCTAACAGTAGTACCTAGGAAGTAGCTTGGGGACTTTCTGTTTAACTGCTTTGTTCCCAGTATTGCATGATATATACAAACATTTTTACTCTTGTCCCTTTGATTGGTAGGTATTAAAACCATAACATTCAGAGTTATTGTTGGAGGTGTAACTCTTTGTCTCTAGTGTCCTATATCCTCACCAAAAACACCAGATTCTACTTAGTTATATTTGGAAAGGAAAGTCATCCTTCTTTTGCATATTTTTTAGGAAAAGTGAAAGGCTTATTTTCTGAGAGGAAGAGGTTTTAACTCAACTAGGGCAGGTGATCCGATCTCTAACCTGTGGCATTTTTGTTCTGAGGACATCTCACAGCTGAAATGAACAAGGCAGTAGAGCAAATAGAGATCAGAGCTAGGGTATCATTGGAATGAATGTTTGCATGAGACTTTGATTACAATAAGCAATGTGGCCTAGCTAAGAAGTGCTGTATTTTCACAATTGACAGACCAAGCAGCCTGCAGCAATCAGCAAAGGGCGGCTTATTTTGAGCAAAAACATCCATCAGACTGTGATGAGAAAAGCAGAACTGCAATCAGTGGCAGGTTCTTCGATGAGCTGTTGATGAAAAATGGACTTTGCATGTATCAAGTGGAGAAGGGACTGCTGCTCATTTTTTAGCCTCATTTGCATGCATGGACAACATTAGAAACATTTTTGAACATGAAAGAGAGAGATACAATAGTTCTATCATGAATAGGATTTTCTGTCCTCACCATAAAATAGTATATCCAATTTGTGGCAGGAATATATTCGCTTTTAAAAAGGCAAGATAATAAGCAATTTCAAAGTAAGTTCTAACATGCACTCCAAATGTCATATGCAGATGTATTATTTTCATTGGTATTATGATGGAAGAATTCGATTGATGTAGCCAATAGAGTGGAGATTTTTGATAAGATTTCCAGTCTTATCTATATTAGCTCTAATACATATGACTAAAAAATCAGAGCTCTTTAGGTGTGTGAATCCTTCTACTGAATAAAAGCTCTGTAGGTTCAAAGTTTGTGATCTGAAGAGAAAAAAGTTGTTCAAGTAAGAATCTTCAGCTTTCTTCTTTTGACAGCATGTCCTGCTGTGGTTATGAGATTTTTAGTTTTGATGTGCATTATAGTATTTGGAAGATTGATTAATGCAGCATAAAGAGGCTAAAGATACAGAATGATCTCCATTTTTAAACACTCAATTTCTCTGTCCATAAGGCCTACTAAATATGCACAGAGGCATTTAGAACTAGGGCCTGATCTTGGGCCTTATAGGATGTTCTGTTTGTCTTTGTGCTGTCTCCTTCAAGGGAGCTGTGGAAAGAGAATGAGATAACATATTGGTTTGGGTTTATAGCATCCAAAGTATCTATTCAAAAGTATGGGCTTTCTCATTTATCTTCCATCTACCATTGGGTAGTTTCTGGATTGGATCTTGGCTTTTGTTTTGTATTTGTTTCCTCTATTTGAATCCATGAAGATTGTTCTCTTTATGGGTTTGCTGAAAAGAAAAATAAGCAATCCCAACTGTCTGTTCTGTTTGTCTTTGTGCTGTCTCCTTCAAGGGAGCTGTGGAAAGAGAATGAGATAACATATTGGTTTGGGTTTATAGCATCCAAAGTATCTATTCAAAAGTATGGGCTTTCTCATTATCTTCCATCTACCATTGGGTAGTTTCTGGATTGGATCTTGGCTTTTGTATTTGATCAGTTTCCTCTATTTGAATCCATGAAGATTGTTCTCTTTATGGGTTTGCTGAAAAGAAAAATAAGCAATCCCAACTGTCTGTTTCTTCAAACAAGAGGAAAATTAATACTATGGCCTAAAAGGACACTAATTAACAAAAGAATAATACGCCTATCAAGTATAGATAGGGTCTTAGCTGTCTCAGGCATAACAGACTATCAGTTTCTCTTTTTCTGTCTTGTACAATTATTGAGGATCTAACATATGGATGCTGGAACTCAGATTAAATAAATAAATAAATAAATAAATAAATAAAGCAAGCAAGCAAGCAAGCAAGCTATTTAGAGGTTGTTATTCTGAAGGTGAGGTTACTTTTCTGTCTATGATTATTCTTTCTAGGTCTTTTACAGAAGTGTAAAGATTCCATGCAAAATGTTGTTGATCATTCACTTACTGGTCAGGTTTTGAAAGCATTTTATCTAACTATTCTTTCAGTTAGTAACAACCAAGTAAGGAATCAACCATTGTCTGATCTATAAGCAATTTCAAGCAAAATTTCAAAGAAAGCCTTGGAATGGTTTGCTGACCATCCAAAGAGTGTCTTTAAAGAAAACAAACACTATTATCTGTCTGTTTGTCTATCCATTTATCTAATTATTAATTATTTTTCTATTGAATTAGTTTCCCAATATCTCCTTAGTCTGGTCACTGGCACTTTTGTCCTGGTTATAAAAATCAACTCATTTGAGTATGGGCCATGGTAGACATGCCAAACTGAGCAATTAAAGTGGAAAATGCCAGAACTTATATTGTGCAGATGGATGTTTCTACTAAGTATTAAAAAAATACTTGTCAGAGTGATAATCTGAATATTCTTTTCATAGCTTCCAGAGTTTCCTTGCTGGGGTTGAATGGGAAGTTGTAGAGCATTTCCCATAGTCAGTGATGTCATCCCTGATGCTTAGTGTCTTCTTTCAGTTCTCTAGGTAGCATGATAACATAATAGCATCAGAAAAATATGCCTGCAATTCAAGCACAATACTAGAAGATTCATCATCTTTATTCTCTGGTAAGTATTGAATGATAACAGCAGTGAAACCTCAAACTGTTCATTTGGAAAGGGCAGCCATTGTGCACTTGGATATGATTGTTCTTTTTTTTTTTAAATCAGATTTGTTATTTGCATTTATATGGTGCTTTCTAAAGTTCTTAAAGCAATTTCATCTTCACGATACTTGGGAGAATTGGATAAGAAGAAACATACTTCATTTTGAGGTTGAGATAAAAGACACAAACTGTCAATATTCTCAATAGAACAGAACTGAGTACTGTGGATGCTCAGTTTTCCCTGGAAGGTTCAAGAATGTTGTTAAAAAGGGGAGTTCTAATTCTAGGTCCAGACATTTTGAGCCAAGGGTCCACTAACAGGATTCTGGACTTCTGTGGTCTCCTTGAGAAAATGTGCAAAATGTAGTCCTCCTGTACGTTCATCTGGGCTGAGGGTTTGTGGTATTTATGAGATGCTCACAGGACTTATGGACCACTGTTGGAGTAGTGATCCTCAAACCCCTGATATACCCAAATCGATTGGGATATTTGTTTAAAAAAAATTGTTGGCTGCCCATCCAGAAATTCCAAGTTAATAAGTTTGGGGTGAGGCTTTAGGACCTCAATGTTGACACCAAATGATCCTGACTGTGGTGAACCATGAGACCCACTTAAGAGAAACACTGGCCTTACCTCTTGAGGAGAGCTGAATAAAGAAGTGACTGATTGAAATCCTTGGAAATTATTTTTTCAGAATGGGGAAGAGATGCTGAAGTACAGGGCCAGATGGAGGGTACAGAGGCTGTAATGGTGGCCCAGGATGCAAAAACACATTGTCATTTGCCTTAAAACCAGAATTGTATTCCAAGGGAAGCCACAGTATGGGTCTTTTAAGATTGAACGATTTAGGATGGAAAACAAAAACACAATATAAAATAATTATTTTAAAGATACAGGGAAAGTGTTAGTAAACACAATATTATTTTCGGACTTTTCTTACCTATTTAATATGGCCCTTATATTAGAAAAATCAGAGCTTCTGGCAGAAAATGAATGCTCAATCGACCATTAAATATCAGGTAGCTGGAAATAAAAATCCTGTTATCAATTAGAACTTAAGAAATAACATAAGGTTGGACCAGCAGATGGCATAATGGTTATATTACTAGAGTCCTACGTAGTTGACTGCAGTTTGAGTCCCAGACTCGGCAGCTTAAAACTTATGCTGGGCATGTGTGTGTGTATGACCAAGATTTGGAGGAGAATGGAGGAGAGGGGTTTGCAGGGTGTGGCCACCTCCCCCAGGGCTGATTTTTTTGCTGTCCATCAGTCTCTCTGGTAAATGCATGCAAAAGAAATAATATAAGGTGAAGATGACTCTTGCTGTATTGCTGGGAGAAATGAGTTAGCTGAACCACGATCTGTTTTAAAACACCAAAGAATTTTGGATTTTCAGTTTTTAAAACCCATGGAGAAATAGCGTAAGTAGAGGAATTTTTATTCTGTTGAAGAGAATACTTCTGTTTTTGTCCCACCAAGACAATATTGTTGCCAAGAAGTTCTGTGAAACCATTATTTTAAATACAGTCATACCTGAATTAGGAGATCATCCCAATTTGATATTAGCTGATGGGTTGACTAGTTACAGGAATGGAAATGATCCCACTTCCAATCAGATCTTCAAGCTTTTCTTCAGGAATTAATCTTGTCAAGACCTGGCAAAAATCCTCTTGTTACTCTGTCTTCATCCATGCTACCAAATATACTTTGATGTGTGTGGCACCAAACTTAAAGAAAATTGCTTCATGAACTTTGATTTAAATCTATAATAATGTTATCTATGCTTTTTTTTGCTTGCTACTTTGTCATTTAGTTTGGTTGTAAGAATATGATGCGGGTGGTGAGTCAACTGCTCTGAAACTTCACTGCAATCTGTAAAGTACTATATTTGTAAAGTACCTTTTGGTAAGTACATAGTGTTTTTTTGAAGAGATTCTTTTTAAATTTAACAGAGCATTTTCTGTAAATGTATTGACACACAGAATGAGCACAGAATGTTGGAGCCTGCAATATCTTTTGGGAATATGTGTGCATGGCTGATGAAGCACCATGATTTGTTTGGGAAAAGCTTTTAGGAAATTAAATAACATTAAAAGAGAAATGAGCTTTCTTACATGCCGGGGACTAGCCTCGGCGGGGGTGGGTTGGCTCGACGGAGACGATGCTGGAAAGAAAGGAAGACCAAGGCCTCGTGCTTTTTCATGCATGTCCTAAGTCGGACACTCCTCTCTGAGGAGTGACAACTGTTAGGAATCATCGTGCCTTTTTATTGAAAATGTGATACATGCAAGTAAATGGGAGAGGGGCTACGTGTTCTAATTATCAATTCATAAAGTTTTAACAATAGAAACCATTCAGGGTTTGATTAAGGGCAGGTCTATTAATCATCGATACAGTTCAACAATTGTTTGATTGATGAAAGCAGGTTCCTGGTAACTTCAAGCAGTGCAGTTTCAGGAAACAGTTCCAGCAAGCAGAGTTAACTATCAAGCGATGTTCAGCAGCAGCTGTCTTATGATTACTGAAAGAAAATCTCAAGCATAGATATTAGTTCTTATGGATTTTCATAAAGAATGATACTTATATAATTCTATAGGGATTTAAAACTTAAGGAATCCTAATATATTTACCTATCCTGAAGGGGTGGAGTTATTATTCACTTGATGAGGGTGGGGATACAGCCTTTTCAACTGGTGGTGAAGTGACTAATAAGTTAATGAAAAACTTTAAAATGGGTTTATGGTGTTGTGGATACACTTGTGTAGCCTATGGCACCACTGTTATGTATTTTGTTAGAACATTAGTTACCATGGGACGAGAGCATCCTGGGCCAGT
>NW_006159844.1:1131365-1174570 GCF_000334495.1 Tupaia belangeri chinensis | reverse complement strand
ACACACTCAAAATGTATGAGGGAGCTATGTAATTCTTTTATAGTAGTATATCCGGGAGTCAGAGGGGGGTCATTTCCCAGCAAGGCTATCACAGTCCTGGAGCGAATAGTAGGCGGCCTTGCCAACATGCTAAGTGACCAAGCTTGTTCCAAGGTCGGGGGGCGTACAGTCGTGGCCTTGCCAACTCACTGAACCGACCGGAAGCGATGCTCAAAGGTCAAGGGGCTCAGACGGGTCCTGGAGCCCCACCGGGTTGGACTCCTCCACTTACATAGGTATAATATACCCTAATGTAAAGTTGTAATGAATGATCCTGAAAAGAGACTTAGAGGAAAACAAAGAGGGGTCTTGGCTGAAAGGATCTCTATCTTTCAGGTTGGCCTGAGCCATCTGGAAGTAGTCTTCTTGCCATCCTTCCTTAGTCTGATTCTTTTGTGGTCCTGCTCTCCTTCTGTCTACCTCCTTTCCCCTTCTCCCAACACAAAACACGAATTTCTGTTCATTGTTGAATATCCAGCACCATGAAACTGGCACATACTCAATCTGAAAGGATATTTGTTAAGTGAATTACTGAATGCATAAAAATCTCCAGTGACTTTCTATCAACCTCTGAATAAAAGTTACAATCTTTACAGTGACCTACAAAGCCTGGACTGATAATGGGCTCTGTTATTGACCGGTATGGCTATGGTTACCCCAACCTCAACAGGCCCTCAAATTTTCCTGTTTTCTGCAATTGATTATTTCACAATTTCACTTCCATTTTTTCCCTCTGCATCTAACTTCCTTATTTCTTGTAGAAAGTGACATTGTTTTCTGCACCACAGAGAAAATGTGGAGTTTTCAAAAGTTTCATGGAAATGCATATTATGAAGGCTGCATAGATTTAAAAATATTTTTTATTAAAATAAACTCATAGTATGGGACCAGCAGTTGGCATAATGGCTATGTCTCTGGACTCCCATGTAGTCAATCATGGTTCGAGTCCTGGACCCCGTGGCTTAAACTCATGCTGAGTGCGTGTGCATGCATGCCCAAGATCCTGAGAGGAGAATGGAGGAGAAGGAATTGTAGTGCGGCCATCCCCCCTAGGGGGTGATTTCTTGCTTTCTATCTCTCTATCTCTCTCTTTCTGGTGAGCACACGTGCCCTATAGCAAAACCGTCTCCCAAAAATAAATAAATAAATAAATAAATAAATAAATAAATAGATAAATAGATAGATAAATAAAATAAACTCATAGTTTAATTTTTTTTTTCCACTAGCTTTTTGAACTCTCCCCATGGAAACCAAGGGAAGAATTGCCTTAAATTTTCATCACCAAATCTCAAACTTACCTTTATCTTCCAGCACCATTCCTTCCCTTCTTTACTCTTGTATAGTAGAAAAGACATCTCCTTTCCCATAAGTCCTCCCACTGTATCCTCTTAACCTCTCCTACCTAAAGAGGAACTGTGACCTGGAGTAGTGTTTTTTTTTTTTTTTAAAGGTTTTTGTCATAGAGTGTGTGTGCTCACAAGAGAGAGGGATAAGGAAAGTGAGAAATCACACTCCTCTCCTCCAGGGAAAATGGCTATGCCACAATCCCTATTCCTCCTCCTCTTGGGATTTTGGGCATGCATGCACATGCTCTCAGCATGTAGTCGTTTTTCAGCTTACTGTGCATTAGAATCACTTGTAGGCAGTTCGTTAAATTTCAAATTGCTGGGCAACACCTCCAGAGTTTCTGATTCAGTTGATAAGGGTGAGGCCAGAGAATTTGCATTTCGTTTGTTTGATTGTTTATTTATGGTAGAGAGGGAGAGAGAGGAGAGGGAAAGAAGTGCAGACCCCTGCCCCACCCCATCTCCCAGGTGATGCTGTAATCCCAGAGAAACAGACTCAATAGGGTGTATACATATAGAAAGAGATTTATTATAAGGAATTGGCTCATGGGATTGTGGAGGTTGCCAGCTCCAAAGATCTACAGGGTGAGTTGGCAAATTGGAGACCCAGGAGAACTGATAGTGTAGTTCCATCAGAAAGCTAGGAAGTATGAGATCCAGGGAAACATGATGTTTCAGTTCAAGTATGAAAGCAGAAAAACTGATATTTGTTTTTTTTTTGTTTGTTTGTTTGTTTTTTCTTATCCAGGGAAGGGTCAGCCTTTTTTGTGCTATTCAGGCCTTTGACTAATTAGATGAGACTTATCCATATTGGGAAGGGTAATCTGCTTTACTCAGAGTAAAGATTAATCTCATCAGATTAATCTAGCCAAAAATACTCTTACAGAAACACTCAGAATAATGGTTGACCACATATCTGGCACTTATGTCCCAGTCAAGTTGAGCATAAAACTAACAAACACACTGCCCTATAGATTCTTCCTCTCTTTTTTAAACTATATTTTTTGTCCTTGACTTCAGATCTTTCTGTCCATAAAGATGCTCAAGCATTTCTACCTATATAAAATGCCACTAACCAAAATACTCTTTGCTTTAAACCCACATTATCTTCAGCTATTATTATCCATTTTGCCTTTCCTTCACACCTGCTATTCTTAAAAAAGTTTGTCTATCATTACTGCTTCTGTAGTTTCACCTTTTTTCACTGCTGAATCTGCAACCATGCACTCCAGGCTTTGAATTCCTAAGAGTACCTAAACTGGATTAAAAAAATGTTAATAAATGCAATGGGGAAGCATCAGTCAAATTTTGTTTATCCTGGGCAACATTTTGCTTTGTTAATAAAATTGTCCGTTTTGAATTATTGCCTTCCTTTGACTTCTAGTATAACAATCCACTGATTTTTCTCCTCACTTACCGTTGTTTTCATTAGATCTTTCTCCTCTTCTTGACCCTTAAGTTTTAGCATTATTTCAGGCTATTTCCTAAACCCTATGCTGTTCTTAAACTATATAAGAGTTCAGGGAATCTCATTTACTTTCACTATTTCAATAACTGTTTATATGCTGATTTACTCTCAAGCATATATCTTGCCAGAACTTTGTAAGCATATATTCAAATCTCTCTTGACTTCTCCAGTTAGTACATTTTGTCAGGAACCTCAACATCAGCATGCTTATAACTGAACTCATCCTCCCCCCCACCCCCACACACCTTTTTCCTCTTCCTATGGATTTGCCCCCATTGCACTCTCTCCTGAGTCATCTTGATGACTAGTATCCAGTTCCTGAAGGTAAGCCTTGGCATTTAGTCATCACACTTCTCTCTGCCTAATTTTCTGTATTCAGTCTATAAGAAAAATCTCATTCATGGTAACGGTTAAAAGTCTCTTGACTGCATTTATTTCTCTTCATTGCTGCTGCTGCCACCATTCTGATTCAGACCAGCATTATTTCTTACTGGCTTGAAGCAATCCCTTCCAAAAATCACCTCTCTGTCCTTACTCTTACTATTCTCTGGTTCATTCTGCCGCCAAAGCAAGAATGATCTTTTCTACATCACATTTGATCATCTTCCTCTCATACTTAAAGCTCTTCAGTGACTTCCATTTGCCTTTAGGTTAATGGCCTCAAACTTTAAGACCTTAAGATAACCTTAAAGCCCTTCTACATCTGCTTAACTCTCTGGCTAAGAAAGATGATGTTTCTCTTTATTCTCTGTTCTATCACTGTTAGGCTTCTTTCGTGTCACAATCCTCAAAATACTCTTTCTACTCTAGGCCTTAGAACGTGCTGCTCTCTGCTGAAACAAGCTATCTCTTACATTCTTCATTCCTCTCCTACCTACCTCAGCCCCACCTATGTTACCATTAGATAGGGTAGTTACTGTTTATGAAACTCATTTATAAAATAGAAGTATCTCATTTAATTCTGAGAAGGAGGTTGTTTGAGTCTTAAACAAATAAAGAAGACATTCAAAATATCCCTTGTAGTACCTGGCATACAATACACTCACTAGATAGAAGACAGTTTCTCTAACTCATATATGCTACTCCTGTTGGTGTCAATTTTTTCCACTAGTCTGGGAATCCTCTTTTTTTTCTTCCACAAGTCTTAGCACCATGCTTTAAACACCATTGTTAGAGTGTTGACATTTTAATTAGACTATTGATGTAAAGAGGTATTTTCATTTCTGAGATGATCCTCAGAAATGTTATGGACTAAGTATTTCTTGTATATTATTGACACAGATTTATAAAATACATGGAAATTTATTCTCATTGACTAATGTCTTTTCTCGGATCATTAACATGTCATATTTTCTCAGTCAAAAGACATATGGGAGAAATTTGACATATTTACCATATAATGCAGTAGTTCTGTTTTTCATTGTTTAATAATAGGCAAATTTAAGACAAAAGATACAATTGTCATATACAAATAGCTATCTTTTAAGATTATGTATATATATGAGTCATCAATAGAAGCCTGCATTTCAAGAGATATGTAAAACATTACTCATTACACATGCATATATGCAAGATTTTAATTATAAAATTATTAATTATGTAAATACTCAATTTTAGGTAAAAAGGATGTGGAATGCCATTCACATACCTGGCTCAAATCCCATATGTGCCTAAACAGAATTCTCAGGACACATTAAACCTTAAGAATTTTCCCTACGGTGAAAGGGTGAAAGAGCAGCAGCAAGTTAAAAAGTACAAATCTTTTTTTTTTTTTTCTTTGAGAGGTTTTTGCTCTAGGGCATGTGTGCTCACCAGAAAGACAGAGAGAGACAGAGAGATAGAAAGTGAGAAATCACCCCCCAGGGGAGATAGCCATGCCGTAATCCCTTCTCCTCTATTCTCCTCTCGGGATCTTGGGCATGCATGCACATGTGCTGGTATGAGTTTAAGCCACCAGGTTCAGGACATGAACCACGGTCGGCTACATGGGAGTTCAGTGACATAGCTATTACGCTAACTGCTGGTCTGTGGAGGGCACTGCATTACGTGAATAACACAGGAGCCATCTTAAGAGCTATCCGCCATCTTAAGAAACCTTTGGGTTTCACTTCCCCATTCAGCAAACAATAACCAGCTCTGGAAAGCCATATCAGACTCCTGATTGGCTCCCTCTGAATCCTCATGCTGATTGGTCACCATGCGGGACACTTGCCAATTGGTTGAGCCAGAATCCCTCATTTGCATTTAGGGCAGTTTCCAGGGCACCAATGATTGGTCCATCTGCGATACCTCATTTGCATTTCGGGCAACTAATCAATGCCCACCAGCCTGTATATAAGCTCGCCATTCTTCTACAACAAATGAGACTTGATCAGCACCTCGTCTTGTCTCCACTCTGAGTGTCTGTCCCTTCTCTTACTCCCTCCCTCAGGTAACTTTTTCAACTGTCCTGTGGCCCGGAACACTGGTCCCCAAAGTACAAATCTTAGTAATACTTAGTATTAGTTTATCTTAGTAAGACTTAGTATTAGTTTATCTTATAGACCCCCCCCAAAATAAAAATAAAAAGATGAGTAAATTGACCTCTAAGCAATTAAATTGTATTAATTATCTTGTACAGGTGGTTATATAGGCATTTCTGAAAAGTATCTATGCTATTGCAAAACCTCTGGGAAGGATGAAATTAGGATTTTTCTCCCAAAGCTGCAAAAACAGTGACTTAGGGAACTTATGCAAGAGAAAGAAGCAATTCAAATTGTAAAGGGGAACAATCGCAAGTCATATGTTTTAAGTAATTACACACCAGGAAATGTGTCTCTACTGTTGCCTAATAATTTGACACTTGAATCTTTAGGACACATTTCTACACTGAGATTTTTAGAGGAGTATGGTACTTTCCATTCTATGTGGATATGTGAGCAGGCATACTTTTTATCTTCTAATGAGCACCCGATTTTCCCAGTGTGTAAATTAAGCTCTTTTGGAATCCACTCCCAGGCCACAGGGGTATCATTCAGTGCATTGAAGTAGTAATTTACTAAATGGGACCCTCATGGCCCAAAAGAGTTCATGCAGCTTCCCAAATGTCTACCTTAACCAGTCAATGGTTTATGGTCTAGAGAATCTAATGAGGGTTCAATTACACTATTACATTTTGAAAAGGAGACTCATATTTTTCCCAGATATTGTAGCTCTGTTTTATACTTTAGCTTAAAGTCAGGTTATTTTTAGCATTCTCATTCCCATCAGACTTTTCTGTCTGTATTTTATATTTTTTATTTTGTAGTGTTGTCTGTGTATCATTCCCTTCCCCTCCAATTAATGATTCTATTGGGTTTTAGTTACCATAATTGTTTTTCTAATTGGCTTTATTTGAAAGAATGATTGTTAGAAAAAGTGATGATGTACATCGAAAAGTTTGCAACTTGGTCTCATTTATTCTTTTGTTTCATTTTCTTTCTTTTTTAATTTTGCCAGAAAGCATGTGCTTTCTAGAGGGAGCCAGAGAGACAGAGAGAAAAGAAAGAAAGACACAGAAAGAGACAGAAAGTGAGAAAGCACCCTATGGGGCATGGTCATGCCACAATCCCTTCTCCTCCATTTATCTTTATTTCAAGATTTTCAGCATGCATATACAGGCACCTAGAGTGTTTCTCAAGCCACTGGGCTTGGGACTTGAATCATGCTGTTGGCCACATGGGATCCAGCTCCCTTAACTATCTATCATGCCATGAGCTAGCCCTCTGATTCATTTCAGTAACAAATTTTCTACTTGAAAATTTAAAAAAAAAAGAAGCTTTAAAATTTTGCCCATAACTTGATTGAAGTACTAATAAATATTATAGTATTTTGTGTAGGAACTATTATTGTCCAGCAATGACCATTTCAGTATTATTTTGAATTTTAAAAGATTGTCTCTTTGACTCACTCTATCCAACATTTCAAAAAAATATAACTAGAAAAACTAAATATACAATTTTATGAGTACATAGCTAATTTTTACAACTAGGCCATTAGGATGATTTCACATTGCTTTTGAGATTTTTGAACCGAGCCTGTTTTTACTTACTAGGGTATTATTCCTGCTGTAAATGTTGATGGCTAAGGTGCTGTCATCTGTACATTCTCTAGGTGGCAGCTGAGCTCTACCTGTAAAAAACTCTCCCTTTAAGTATTTTTGTCACTGCCATTTCATTTAAAAACTGGTAACATAATGCAGAACAACATGTAAAATGAATACATCCAAACATGATCTGCCTGCCTTTAATGTCTTGACAAGGTTTTTCACGTAGCTTTGCCACACTGTGGATTTTAATGGGGAGACTAGATATAGCAGCACTCAAAATGTGTTATTTACCCTTGTCCTCACATGAAGATCAATAACAGGGTCTTTTATGACTACATTCCCGTTATAAGGCATCATCATTGTTCTAGATTATGTCCTCTTTCTGCATATGTTGTTGAGCCAATAGTCATGCTATTTAGTCATCTCAGATGCTTGCTTCCTTCTCACACAGTTACATAAATAGCTGGGTCCAAATGCCACAATGTCCTCATCCTCTTTAGTTAGAGCCCAGTATCTTCCTGGGAATTACAAAAATAGCAGCTTAACCCTAAAACAAGTAGTCATAATATCTTGTAGAGTAAAATCTTAACTGGGAGTGATTTGGTACCTCAGAGGATCTTTGGCAGTGTCAGGGTGTGTATTTGACTGTTGAAACAGGTAGAAGACAAGTGCTACTATTAGCATCTAGTGGAAAGAGGCCAGGGATATTATTAAATACCATGAAATGCAGAGGACAGTCCCTCCTAGCAAAGATTTATCCAGCTCATGCTGGTGTGAGAAATCATGTTGTAGAGAAGGAGCCATAGTGATATAATATCTAAAACAGAATAAAGTTTTAGTACTCAACACAATGCATTTATGAGTAATGTAGTGAAGATAATAAACATTTTAAACATCCTGTAGAAAAATAACTTGTTTTTGATTAGTTTAATAAAACATTTCTCATGAAATGATTCCTTTCCCTATATTGTTCCACCATTTTTCTCAAATGGTTAAAAAATAAGCTGTCTTTGTATTTCCTTTTCTTAATTAAAAACATTGTTCAAGTCTTATTTTGCATATCTAAAACTCAGGAAATCTCTTTATGAATAAACTGTTTACTGAGTACATAGAGTTAGTCTGCACAGCTGTCAAGATCCATATGCAATTTTCTGTCCTTTCTATTTTGTAAGTCAGTTTTATTAAAACGGGCTTGAGATGTCTCGAGTTTATCAAACCCACTGACTGTGGAATATATTAATTAAAATTATTGAAAATAAAGGTTAGAGTATACTGAAGTTCTTGAAGAGTTTAGTGTAAATAAAGCACTTAATTTATCATTGCCAAGAGGCTGCAAAACAATGACAAACTTGTTTAGCATCCTGAAACTGTGCTACAGGTACAATTTATCATCATGCTTTGCCTGAAGATCCATTATGTGGCACAATTAAGAATATACATTATATATAGATTCATCTGGTATTCTGTCATCTGATAAACTGATATGGAGAGATGTTTTGGCTACTTTGTGCTCATCTTTGATCAGTGATTTTTCATGTGACATCTTATTTTTAATCCCCATTTATAAAATGGATTAAATTTGAGTTACTTTTGTTGTAAGAAAGAAACCTGTTTTCTTTTGCTGCAGCCATAAGGCACCGTTAAAGATACTCAGGAATCTATTGAATATAGCTTGAAAACCATTGGTCTAGGGAAGAAGTATGTCAGGCTTCCTTTAACCACTTTCTTTAATCAGTTTTTATGGCATCTAAATGTCCAAACTAAGGGCGGGGGAAAGGACAAGGCCCTCTCTCTCTCTTTTTACCATAGTGTATGTGTGCTTGCCAGAGAAAAGAGAGACAGAGAGATATGTGAGACAGAGAGGGAAAGTGAGAAATCATCCCAAGGGGAGATGACCGTGCCGTAATCCCTTCTCCTCCATTCTTCTCCTGGGATTTTGGGTATGCATGTCCACACGGCCAGCATGATTTTCAAGTCATCAGGACCAGGGCTTTAATGATGGTCAGTCATGTGTGAGTTCAGCACCTTAACTACCATGCTACCTTCTGGCCCCAAAAATCTTTTTTTGATCCTGTCACCCCTAACTACTATCCCTTTCTTTGGCCTTTTCCCAGCATCACTTCTCAACATACTTTCTATATACTTTGCTTCTACTTCCTTATTTTTGACCCATTCCTAAAACTGCTTAATTTGTTTCTAGTTCTGCTATCTCACACCTAGTGCTTTTGTTGATTGCCAGCCTTGCCTCTGGGGCTGTAACTGTGAAATCTTTACTCCCATCTTCTGCACTTTTCAAAATTCGAAAGCACAGACTCCTTTCTTTCTGAATCACTTTTCTTGCTCTCCCTTTTCCTCACTGGTTTCTTCTTTACTCTTTCCATACATTAAGTGTTGGAATTTTCAGGACTAGGTTTGAGTTCTCCTCTGTCTCAACTCTCTCTCTAGGTCGTCTTATTTATTTCGTACTTTCAATACCACCCATGTGTTAAGAAATACCATATTTTACATCTGTAGTCCAGTCCTTTTCCTTGGAGTTCCAGTTCTGGACAACCAACTGCCTACTTGAACTTTCTCCTGCATATCTCCTATTCTCATCTGGTCTCTCCCATCTCCGTAAATAACACTGCCATCCAGAGTGCTGCTCTGATGAGAAACCTACATGCCATTTATTATTCCCCACCTTGCTTCCCTATCTACATCCACCATTGGAAATTCCCATCTGTACCTTTCTTTAATAATATGATTCAAATATGTCCACACATTTTGGTTTCTACTGTGATCATATTTAGTTAAGGCTCTATTATTTCTTACTTTGAGAGTCTCTTAAGTCATCTTTCTATTTCCACTGTTGTCCTACTCTCATATAGTCTCCACAAGGTCACAGGTGCAGTTTTTAAATAGCAAGGTGATTATGTGTTTTCTCTGCTTACAAATCTTATTTATTTATTTATTTATTTTTTGGGTGAGGTTTTCGCTATAGGGTGCGTGCGCTCGCCAGACAGACAGAGACATAGAGACAGAAAGCGAGAAATCACCCCTCCCCCCCAGGGGGGATGGTCACGCCGCAATCCCTTCTCCTCCATTCTCCTCTTGGGATCTTGGGCACGCACGCACATGTGCCCGGCGTGAGTTTTAAACCACCGGGTCCGGGACATGAACCACGGTCGACTGCATGGGAGTCCAGTGACATAGCCATTACACTAACTGCTGGTTCCCTCTGCTTACAAATCTTATGTGGATTTCTATTTCATATAGAATAGAATTCAAATTCCATGCTATGGCCTGGACCCTATCTGATTCCCTAGTTTCGGCTTCTGCCATTTTAATATCCCTCCCACACATGCTATACATTTATTGACTTGGGATAACTAAGAGAAGTCAAGCTCTTTTCACCTCAGAATCTTTGTACTTACTACTCTTGAATTTTCCTCCCCAGCTCTTTGTATTTCTACTTCCTTTTTATTCTTTAGATCTTGGTTTAAAAATTATCTCCTTAATCTGTGACTATTCATTTTACACTGTTTTAAAATGTTACTTATTTACTTGTGCATTTGTTCATTGCAACTCAGTAGAATTTAGGTTTCGTGAGGTCAAGGAATCAGTCTCTCTTCCTTGCCTGAAAGCTTGTAGGCACTCAGCACATATTTGATGATGCATCGACAAATCATTGTAGCAAATCATTGGCAGGGTATATAGGAGGGACCAACAGGCAGGCATACATATGCTTGCCCCACACTTCTCTGCTAGATTGAGGAGGAGATGGCTAAATTGAGGGATATGGTAGTTGGGATCTAGTATTTGAAGGTTAATGTGGAAAACAGGATTAGACAGGGGTTTGGAATCTAGAAAACAGAAGGAGCCTGTGAATGGAAGTTAAATTTAGAAAAAAACAATGGCTCACTGAAGATATTCAACTAGAGTCTGGGTGAAAACATGTTCTGAATATGGCAGTAGAATTTCTTACTTTAAACTGTAACTTGGTCCAGAAAATTGTAAGGGACCTTCTTTTCCTAAGATGTTGGGATTTTGTGATTATGGAAGAGTTCTTACCTGTATCTCAGCATTACTCTGTTCTGTGAGCTCATGTGTTCTTCTTCAAGTTATACCTTAATGGATGTCCTCTTGAAACCTTACTGTTCATCAGTAATAATGCAGAAACTAAAGAAGTTATTCTGGAAAAAAAAGATGTCAAACAATGAAGAACTGGATCAAGAACATCTTGATAGCTCACTCTTTCAAAAAATACATACCTTTATTAAAATTATATATACATAATATGTATCTACAGATTATATAATATATACCTCAATATATAAATTTTATATATCTATATCTGTATCTATATATCTTCAAATCATTGTGTGCTATAGGCATTACTTCAAAGAATGCCTTCATGTAAATTTATGTAAAATAATATTGATAGGAACACACCTTTGTTTATTTCATATTTTTAAAAGTTAAAAGCTAGCATTATGACTAGCAGTAGAGTAGGAGGTCAGGTCCTAAACAACTCCACATGTGTGGCGTTGTTTTGAACTTTATTTTTTAACAGCATCATAAACCTATGATTATATACTTTAATATTTCCCCTGGAATTTTTTATTTATCGTCAGTCATCAGCTAATGCATTTGATGTGAGAAATAAAGTAAAATAATAGCTCAAGACTCTCTGCACATTAGTTGACTGGCTTCTGGAGATTATAAAACATTTTAGGCAAGGTCTTTTTATTGACCACAGCATTGAAAGTCTATGTTTAGCTGCAGAAAAGTTATATTTCCAAAGGTAGTTTATTTTTTTCTCATCATTAACAATTTGCATACGGGGACCAGCAGATGGGGTAATGGTCACATTGCTAGACTCCCACTAGTTGACCATGGTTCAAGTCCTTGATCTGGTGGCTTAAAACTCATACTGAGCACAGGTGTGTGTGTGTGCCCAAAATCCTAAGAGGAGAATGGAGGAGAAGGGATTGCAGTGTGGCCATCTCTTTCCACCCCTCCTGTCCACCGAGGTGATTTCTTGTTTTCTGTAGGGATATGTTCTGAGAGAGTCCCTGAGGATGTGGGGACATACTCTGAGCAAATGTTGCCTGTCCCTTTTGGCTATGACAGAACCTTGCAGTTTGTCCTTTCCTTGACCCTTACTGCAAGCAAAGCAAAGGGTGGAGTTTTCTAGAGGCCTTCTAAGAGATACATCTGATAGAATTCAAGAAGCATCCTGACCCCGATTAGCAAAGTCCGACTCCTGCTCTGCCGCTGTAGGATTCTTTAGCCTTATCAACACTCGTTTGGTGTTTGCAAGGAAGAATCCTCTCCACACCTGCAGCTAGGCTTCTCTCCACTAGATAAGTTTATTGGGATTTCTCTTTGATATGGCAATAGCCAAGAGATATACCTGGTCCAATATATATAAGTCCTTATGGATTTGTTTCCTGCTTCTTATTGTCTGTCACATATCAACTTATCTATGGAATGTCATGAAATGCAGATATGTATTGTCACTTTGCACTATAAATAAAGGCACCCAGTTTGTCAGGGCGATGCAAGTTGCTTGGGCTGCCTAGGCTCAGGTTGCCTGTGTCTGTCGCTTTTCTGTCTATTTGTTTCTTTCTTTCTGCTTTCTCTTAGATCCAGCTAAGTCCGGGGCAGACACTGACAGTTTTCTGTCTCTCTGTCTCTCTAGTGAGTGCACCCACCCTATAGCAAAAATCTCTCTCTCTCTCTAAAAAAAAAAAAAAATCACATTAGAATTTTCTTTTTTTTTTTTTCCCGTAGGGTATATGCACTCACTTGAGAAAGAGTAAGAGAGAAAGTAGGAAATCATCCCCCAGGGGGAATGGCCTTGCCACAATCCCTTCTCCTCCATTCTCCTTTTGGGATATTGGGTATAACATACATATACCTGGTATAATTTTCAAGCTGCCTGGTCTGGGACTCGAACTCTGGTGGCCATGTGGGAGTCTAATGCCTTAATCACCATGCCACCTGCTGACTCCATTATGTTCACATGACTCCTCAATATACAATATAACCTTCATTTAATCATCTGGCATTTGAAAATTGTAGCTTCTTATTGAAGTCATTTTGGAAGATATAGAATATGTAATGTCTCTTCTTTTTTAAGATGTATTTCTTTCATGAACAAGAGAAAGAAGCATCCTCATCAAGGTCTTCATGCTGTGACCTAGCCCCAGATCATGAGCATGTGCACACCCAATATGTTCAGGGAGGCCTCTGGATGTGAACCTTTTCAGAGTTATTCTGGCCATTTTTTTTTTTTTTTATCTGAGCAGGTATTTACCACTTCAAAAACCCAGTGTCTTAGACACTATGCTTTTATTTTGCTTTCTGATTTTCTTCATGTTATCTATTTCTAGTTTTACTTCTTATGGACTCTGCTTTTCTAGTTGTCCAAGAATGATGTGTGAAGAAACCTTTTTGAAGCCTGCCATGTGAAGGACATGTACATATTTTTCACCTTACTTCTTGACCTTGCAGTATTTGGCCTTAGTATTCTAGTCTGCACTCTCCCTAATTATTCCCTAAATGTTATTATTTCTATTGCAGGTAGAAGTTCATGTGATGTTTGTAAATTCCTTTACTTTTCCCCTCATCTCACTATTTTCTAGACTTAGTGTATTTATATTCTTTACTTTCTACTGTAGTGTTTTGAATTCATCCTCATTGTCTCTTGAGGATGCTTTTCTTCCATAATTACTCCTACTCCATGTACTCTATTGCTTCTGTAACAAGTTACCATAAACTTAGTGGTAAAAACAACATGAATTTATTGTCTAACAGTTCTGGAGATCAGAAGCCCAGATGAGTCTCACTGAGCTAAAATCAAGAAGTCAGCTGGGATGTATTCTTTTGTGAATGTTCCATGTAAAATTAATTTCCTTGATTTTTCCAGCTTCTACCAAGCACCTGCATTCTTTTGCTTCTTTCCCCCTTCCTCTATCTTCAAAGTTTGCAACTATGAGCCAGGCTTTTCACATATCAGTTCACTCCAAATTGATTCTTCTGCCTTCTTCTTGCACATTTACAAACTCTTGATTTGTAATGTGATTACATTGGGCCCAGCTGGATTATCCAGGACACTCTCCCTATTTTAAAATCAGTTGATTAGCAAGATTCCATCTGCAATTTTAATTACTCTTTGCCAAATAAGAGAAAAATAGGCATCTTTGGGGGGGCATTATAATCCGTCCCATATGTCCCTACCTTTCTTTTTGGATTATTTTAGTCTCGCCTGAAAATACATCTCTTACCATTCAATAGCAGAAGGCTCTTCTATTCCATTTGGGTCACCACTAAGGACTCTCCACTTTCTTTTCTCTGCTTAATCTCTGCTGATTTTGAATGATTACATAAAATAGAACTGTGTCTTTGCTTTTTACATTTAAGGAAAATTTAAAACAATTAACTTGCTTTGATCTCTGAGTAATTGAGGAAAAAAAAAAGGTAAAGGCTGTAGGCCACCTTTTCTCCCTTTGTTTAAATTACTCATCCCGGGTTTAACCTTTTTTTTCTTTTTTGTTATATACAACTATTTTTGTGCTACTGGAGACATAAAGAGCAATATAGAAATGAGACTCACTAGAAGAAAAAAATTTAGTTATTGTTTTTTTTATTCACCACACATCTTTATGCCATTTTCATGATTTACTATGAATAGTGCAAACGATTCAGATTTGCTTCCTTCTCATTCTGGTGTCATATAAACCTACATAGTTGAACTTCTTCTGACTCTTTTTTTTGTTTTAAAGTATATTCCTCCTTTTTTCTTTTAAATTTTTTGTTACATATAAACTAGGTATTTCATCCCAGCAGCATCTTTTTGAGAGAGAAACTTTTGATCTGAAGGCAGACAGTTGGTCTTCAGTAATTAAAACTATATACTCACGAAAGTCTTCTTCTAATTTCTAGCACTTAAGGCATTTTTATAGGTAATAAGCTTGTTACGTATGTATTATTTGGTCTTGCTTACCTGACTTCTCTTAGACACAAAGAAGATAAATGGCATAGGCCTACCCATAGCCATATTTTGATATTTGAGATGTCATTTCTTACTGTAAGGAAAACGGAACTTTTTTTTGACTCTTCTGAAATAAATTGAGACCAAATCTATGTGGAATTTTGAACCACTATTGTGAACAAGAATCTTGGGAATTCTTAACAAGGAAGTAATTTTCTCACAATTTAAATTTACTTTCTACCAGTAGTAAGATATTCATGTGTTTCTAGACTATTTCAATTCATTGGACTCTACCTGTCCAGGATAAAGAGTATCTTTCATATAATCGATGAAGCCAAGCAGAACACTACAGTTTCTGAGTTCAGTACAAATTAAGCATTGCCCCATTATAAAAGATCCCTATCAGTGAGAAATAGCTTTTTTATTCAGAGAAATGATGAGGAAATGACATCCTGCTCTTTTCAGTTATATGAATATATTTCCTTTAAGATCTAGCATATTAGCACTGCTGACTCTTCAGACTGGCCTCTTGAATTAGGGTCAAATCAAGAAGTGAAATGCATATTTGCACACTCTGAGGATAAATTGAGCCAACTAGCCAGATCACCTCTCTGTTCTCTGTACTCAGCATATGGTTAAGGCTTTGCATAAATAAAAATAAAAATATTTACATATTGATTTAACTTGTTTTGAGTAGATTTTATGAATCTAATGAAAAGTTAAAAATAATTTCTCCAACACAGCTCCTGAGTGATAATATTGTACAGGGATCACTGTCAAAAAGAAAAGATTTACATACAATGGACACAGAAGACAACCTAGAAGTGCCAAAAATATACCATTAGTTGGTAATTTGCAACTAGCTCATTTGACAAACATTATAGGGTTGAGATTTTATACAAAATATGAGCAACAGAATCTCCATTTTTTGTTTCTGATACTTTTATGGCATGCAGACAATAGCTGGTAGGTTCAGACATTTATCTAGAAATAATGAGAGAAGTTTTTCTTTTCTGAATTAGTTAGAAAGTTGATACTAAAATCGCCCCAAGGCATGGATTGTGAATTCAAGTGTATCCACACCAAACCATCTTTCATTTAAGTCTGTTTAATAAATCATCTTCCTAACTATAGCTGGGAGTATAAAAGTTCATGCCTCTGGCACAACTGAAAAAGAGAAAAAGATCAGGAACATGGAAGTTTTAAGAAATGTAATATTATTTTCATTTTGGGTTTCCTGGCATATAAGGAAAAATGCTATTTAAAAATTATTACTATTTGAATAAAAGCAGTTCTTCCTCAATTGCTCAAAATAATAAAATTTGAAAAGCTGGAGTTGGCCTACATTTGTTTAGGGTTCAACAGACTTCATTGGAGCAAGTGCTAGACTGTAGCTTCATGAGCGCCAGGTTAGGTAAGCATTGATTGTTGAATTAATTAATAAAATCATTAAAAATTTTAGTTTTTAATATAAAAATATTGAGCTCTACTTCAGTGCACATGTAAATTAATTTGATATGTATAGGGTAGTGGGTTTTGATATCATTGTTAGAGAGATTAAGCACGGCTTTTTTTTTTTCCATAAAGCTTGTGAGTTTTTTCTGGCCAATGACTTCATAGGAACTTGATGAAAACTGTATATTTGGTTACTAAACAGGATATATATATATATTTGTTAAATATCTACTTTGTACAAGTAGTGATAGTATCCTAGGCACTGAGGACACAATAGTGAAGAGATATATGTTGCTCTGTTTGGGGGCATATAGCCATGTACACAGTTAAAAATCAACATAGAGAAAATGCTATATTGGACTAAGAAGAAGGCATGGCAGAGATATATAAGATAAAGATCAAACTCAGATTTTGGGAGTAAGGAAAAGCTTTCTAGAGGAAGTAACATCTCATCTGAAACCTTAATGTTGAATAGGAGTTCTAGAAGAGAGAGGCAGGCCAGTGTATTCAAGGTAGGAGAGCTTGGTGAGACTTGGAAAATGAAAGCACTGCAGAGGCAAAGTAAGGAATGGGGTGAGTTGCTTTGGCATGATAAACAGAGGTCACATTCAGAAGTACCTTGAAAACTATGCTGAGGAGTTTAGAGTTTAGAGCTCAATTAAAATAGTATTATAACTGAATAAATGAATAACAAGGCACAAGGTGATGAGAAAGCCACTGAAAACTTTTTTAAGAAACGGAGACATACAATAAGATTTGTATTGGAGAATGCTTTCACTGGTTGTAGTGTGAAAAAACAGATAAAGGTTGGAGACAGGCAGGTTAGTGAAAATCAATTATGTCTTATAGCAGGGAGGTGGGGGTTGTTGGATGTGGGCTGATTCAGGAGATCATTAGAAGAAAGAATACCCAGGTCTTGGTTAGTTGTAGATGAAGAACATGAAAGACTAAGGCATTCAGGGGGACTCCCAGGTTTCAGTCTTAATGGATTGTATGGTGCCATTTACTGAGGCAGGAGAACCACGATGAGATAAAAATTTAAGTTCAGTTTTAGGCATATTAAGTTTTAGATAATTGTGTGATAATCAGAAGAGATGTGTAGGAGGCCATTAAACATGTAAGACTAAAGCTCAGGAAAGAGATATGAATAAAAAAATGCACAATTGAAAGTTATTAGCCTAATAAAAGAAATAGACACAGTGAAACTGACCCCGTTGAACATGTAGATTTATAGCACAATTTTTAAAATATTTTCTTTTCTTTTAATTTTTTTATATATTCAATCACTGTACATCATTTGGCTTGTCAAGTGAATTTTCCAACATGAATACACTTCACACTAGTCCATTTGGGGATATTATCATCAACAGATAAGAATCTATTTCTGTGTCCCATAAATGTCTTGCCTCTCTATTTTTCTCCTTAATGGCTTTTCTCCAACTCTCCTCCTTCTCCCACACTCTTCCCATACTGTATCTGGTATCTATAACCATTTTCCGTGTTTCTATATCCTCTAATCTTTCAGTTTTAGCCATAGAGTGTGGACAGTCAGTATATATTAAATGGAGACATACAATGTCTCTCCTTCATAGCCTGGCTTACTTCACTCAGCAGTAAATCTTCCATATTTGTCCACTTTCTATCAAAAGCCAGGGTCTTGTTTTTTTTTTTTTTTTAATTTTTTAATGGCTGAGTAATATTCTTCTAGAACTCCTATTCAACATTAAGGTTTCAGATGAGATGTTACTTCTAGAGAGTATATGTGCCACACTTTTTTGATCCATTCTTCTGTTTGTGGACATTTGGGTTGGTTCTATGTCTTAGCAATTGTGAATAATGCCACAATAAACATAGATGTGCAAGCAGTTTTCTAAGTGTTCTCCTGTCCTTTGAGTAGATATCCAGGAGTGGGATTGCTGGATCATATGGTAGTTCTATTTGTATATCTTTGAAGAATCTCCATATTGTTCTGCACAGGGGCTAGAGAAATTTACATTCCCATCAGCAGTATAGGAGAGTTCCCCTATCATCATATCCGCATCAGCACGTACCATTTATTAATTTTTTAATCTTAGTCATTGTGGAGTTAGGTGGTATCTCATTGTGGTTTTGATCTGCATCTCCCTTATGATGAGGGATGTTGAACATTTTTTCATATGCCTTTTGGCTGGCTGTATGTATGTCTTCCTTAGAGAGTTGTTTTTTTCAATTCATTTTCCCATCTTTTAATTAGGCTGATCATTTTTTTTTTCTTTTGGATAAGTTACTTGAGTTCCCTGTGTATTGTTGACAGAAAAAATAACCAACTGTAACATTAATAATTAATAATTAATGCGTTTTTTTTTCCCCAAGCCTAGTGACCTAGGCCCGGAGAAGAGGCATACATGCCTTTCTTGGGGTGATTATGTATAGAGGGTCCTTTTATTTGTTTTTGAGATTGACAGACAACATTTAGTGAAAAGATTTTCCATTAGTCTGGCCCAAAAAGGCGGGACATGTAGAAGCGGGGGTGGGGGGTGCGTTCGGGGTCTTGTAGGTTATAGGTGGGTTCCACAAATTCTTAGGTCAGAAATAAATGTTAATGTTTGTTAATGTTTGTGGCATGACTTCCCCAGTCCCTTTTGAAAAGATTTTGGAAAAATATGAAAAGTAGTCAGACTTCTGTCCACATTATTCTGGTTATCAGTCCCTTATATGAAGTATAGTTTACAAAAATATTCTCCCATTCCAAGGGCTGTCATTCCACACTAATTACTGTGTCTTTTGTTGTGCAGAAATTTCTTAATGAGAGTAATCCTACTTATTTATTTCTGGGATTATTGGCTGTGCTTTGCAGCTTTTATTTAAGAAGTCTTTGCCTACTCCAATGTCTAACAGAGTTTCTCCAGTGTTTTCCAGCAGCAGTTTTATAGTTTGAGGTTTTAGGTTTAGATCTTTGACCCACTCTGAGTTGATTTTTGTCAATGGTGAAAGGTAGGGGTTCAGATTCATCTTTCTGCAGGTTGGTGTCCAGTTTTTCCAGCATCATTTGCTAAAGAGGTTTTTCTTTTCTCGTTGGAATGACACTGGTTTTTAACAAATGGGCAGAAGAAGAATTGGCCGGGGAGATAGAATGAGTAATCAAGTAGGTAAGATGTATAACAAGAGAGTGTGGGTGTGACATATATGTTCCATGTGAACATAATACAGTACTTTGGGGAATTTTTTTTTTAGGGGAATTTTTTTTTCTTTAAAGAGAGAGAGTGTGGTATAAATGAAGTTGAAGGAAGAAAATGTTTCAATAAAGGAGTGCTTAGCAAAGGCCACACAGTGGTGAACTGAAGGAGACTTAATAAGGTCTGTAACCTTGGAGAGAGCAACTTCCATGGGGTGTTGAGGGTAGAAATCACATTGAGGAGTGAGTGTAGAGAACAGGGCAAGAGTGTATTATATACACAGCTGTAGGGAAGTTATAGTGTGAAGAGAGAGTAATGGGATGGGGCCAAATAGATAAGAGACCTAGGCAAAGAGCTATGTGTTTTTGTTGTTTATATGTTTTCTGGGATTTTATTTTATTACATTATATTTTTGGTCTGTTAGGTTTGATGAGTGAGACAGTATATTCAGATGCATTAAGGAAAATGATTTTGAAAATTAGGTAAGAGTGGTGAGTGTGTGGTTGGGTAATTAACAGGAAAAAGATCTGTGAGAAGGCAAGAAAGTATAGGGTCTCAAGAATTACTGTATTAAGGAGTAGAACTGGACTTAGGGAAGAGAGAGAAAGTTGACTGGCTTAAGAGTAATGGTGAAAGATGGGGAAGTGGTTCGAAGGGCTTTAAAAATGTTTGAAATGGTAGCTGTGGGAAATGAAAGCTAAAAAAACACAGTTGAATTGCCAAACAGCAATGAGGACCCTGTACAAATTGGATGACATGAAGGTATAGTGGTACATATATTATTTTATTTTTTTCTTGAGTAATGCTCAAGACCTGAGATTAGGCAATGAGATAGCAGACATGGTGGGTATTTTTTTAGCTAGGTATGAATAAAATGCAATGAGACAAGGTAAATGAGACATTATAAAGAAGTAACTGAAGTGATGGACTGTACACTTATCTATATCTATAAACTTTTTTTTTAATGCTCTCAAAAGAATTTTAAAAAGCTATTAACTTAACACGTTTTAAATTTGAAACCTAAAAAAAAAATTTTAATTGCTAGTCAGCATATGCACTGGCCAGAGAAAGTCAGAGAGACATAGTGAAAGAGAGAGGGAGAGGAAGAAAGTACTCCCAAGTGGAACATGGCCATGTCACAATCCCTTTTCCACTGTCACGTGATGATTTTGAGTGCACATGCTTGTGTACCTGATGTATTTCTCAAGCTGCCAGGGCCAGGATATGAACTATGCAATCGGCCATATGGGATCCAGCTCACTCAACCTGAGAGCCATGGGGTGACCCAAGAAAATACTTTCAAAGAATGTGTTTGTGGCTTATTCTATATAATAGACATACATTAAATGTGTTTTTATTCAAGTCTTGGAGCTGTAGATTTATATGTCCTTCAGATGTTCAGGTCTCATTGTGAAACTAATCAGCCAAATCAGAGTTAGTTTTCATCAGAAAAAATATGCTCTTATTTAAAAATTTATTGTCATTTATCTACCTAATACCTCTATATTCTCAGATAGGTTCATTGAGTGATAGATGGGTGACTGATTGGTAGGCAGATAGGGGGTGGGTAGATGGATAACACAATAAATAGAAGAATAGAGATTCTTTTCACTGAGGTTGTCCTCTGGATGAAACAAGATCCTCTTAAATATTTCTTTCTGGAGCTTTTTTGGCTTTACTTTTAAGACTTTCCCTCAGGAAAGTGACATCCTAGATTTGTTTCTCTTTTTGATTTCCCATGGGTTTATATACACCCTGGAGCAATGCACCAAAATACCACTTGGAATAGGGGAACATGTGCCTTTCTCTTGTATAGTGGAAAATGGTAATGAGAAAGGTGAGAAAGGAGAGAGTAATTGTCATACATCAGAGTTGGCAGGCAGGTCAGCTCTAGGAATGTGTACATGGAAGATGAAATCTGGAAATATTTACCCTCTAACCATGTAAGCTTATTTACACTTTGGAAAGCTTTTGTGTCCATACTTCAGTTCGAAGATCTTTAGAATATTGGGTCAAAGCTAGGTCAGAATAAAGAACGAAACTGGAAGAATGTGAATGAGAAGCAAAGAGCTTGAGATCTACTTTTAAGATCTATACATTCAATGCTATGTGTTTAAGTAGCTTATAAGTTTTTGGTTTATTTTGACATTCAGAGACATTGGTTTTATTGAAAATGGAAATGTTGGCACATTTGGGTCTTGTGCTGGCTTTAGGGCCAACACACTCGATTGAATCCTTACACTACTACTTACTGTAGCTGCAGGTTCACCAGTTTCTCTTCTGTGCTCTAGTTTCTTCACTCATAAAATAAAAATAATAGTATTTAGTTTGCAGAATGTTATAAAAGTTGGGGTAACTGGGTCTTCAATTAACAAATACTTTTCTGAATGCTGCTATGTGTCAGACACTCTTCAAAGAGAGAAATACAAAATGCCTTGTGCAGTATTTTTACCATTAAAATAGCAATGGTAAGTACGTAAAAAGGAAGTGTTCAGAGATGAGAAAGCTTATATTTTTCTGTGACTCACAGACAGTAATTGTTGGGTCAAAAATGATAAATACCTTGTGAATGTGTAGTGTTTGTTTTTTTCAGAAACTCCCAAGACTCTTAGACATAAGCTTACTTTTCTCCATCTCAATTTTTCAAAGTATAATTTTCAATAAGTGAAAACCTGACTTTGATGCAAATATAAATGAATGCTTGTCAAAGTTTTTGTCCAGTCCATTATTTATTAAGAGGACCATTAGGAGCTTAAAAGTGGTTTTGAGAACATTTGAGGAACAAAGATATGTAGGTCTAGTCCACCAGGAAAGACATTAAGAGAATCTTAGAATAAGGTAGCAATGGTGTTAGATATAAGAATGATTAGTAGTGGTCCACAGGACAACTAAACAGCATCTTTGAGGGCTATCTTTCTACTTGATAGAAATCTACAGCATAATTTCACAGTGTTTAGTTTCTAACCATGTAAGAAATAGCAAAGTCAAACATGAGTAATTAGATAAGTAGTCTTACATGAGCTTTTAAAATAATATGGCAATAAGACATTGAAAGGACTTGCAGTGCCCTTTTGCCTTTATTTTTAAGTTTAGTCTATTTTTTTTTTAATACTGATGTTACCTAGTTATTGTGCTTGGTACAGAAGAAATTATATTTTCATATTCTTTATCAATTCTAAGATTTCCTAAAATATGTACAAGTAATTATGTGTTATCACACACTCAATTAGCAGTCCTAAATTTTGACAGGCTTTGGGTAATGCCAGTATTAAAAAAAATAATATGGCAGTGAAAAGAGGTAAAGGATATTTTTGCTAAGAAAAAAAAATTGAGAAAGGGATAAAAAAAAGAGCTTATCATAACACTTTTGGAGCAATCCCATTAATCTCACAAACTACTTCCTTACAACTGATTACATGTGCTGTGAATTCCATAATGTATAATCTGGAATAATAGTAATCACATAAGTATTGTCAATTTTGTAAGATATCTGCTCTGAAATAGCCATGCCTATTATCTCAACAACCTTGTAGTTAGAACAGACATATTTTGCCTCTCATTTTAAGAATAAAGAGTGTGAATTAGGAAGTAGTTCAGCAACAGGGCCAAAGCTGTAAATCAATGTTGCTGTCTTGACTCTAATCTATTGGACTTGACAGGCTAGACATGGTTGTAAAAGTAGCCCCCAGTTTCCAAATGAGTTATGTTCCCAAGGATCATTTGTAGGTCAGTTGTTTTGAACTAAACACATTTTTTTTCCAAAGAGATTGCCTGATGAATAAAGGTTATGTCTCCAGTGCAGCCTGCCAGAGCCTGTAACCTACAATGTATTCATACTTCAGTGATACAGCCCCTCACCACCATTGTTTCTACTGGAGAATTTGTTCTGGGCTCTCGTATGGGATGTAGGGAGCAGACTTTTCTGTACTCTACCCCTTTTACTTTAGCACCAGTGCCAACAGTAGAGAACTTTTTCAGATTCGTACAGCAGACAGTAGCTCTAGGCGTGGTTGAGTGGAGAGAGGCTCTCACCTGATGTGGCCAAGGGCACTTGATGCAGAATCACCTCAAAGAACCCTGACACAAGTGTCTATGCAGTGCCAAGACAGGAATTTAGGGAGATGAGTTTGAGAAGGATATGCTGAAGGACTGAGGCATAATTTGTGTTGTGTTTGACAATGGTACAGAATTCTAAAATTGGTAGCCCCAGGCAGTGGAAGGTTAGTGTCTACCTCTTAGTTCATGTAACAGCTTGTTAAATGAGAACTACAGAACAGGTTTGCAGGTTCATTGGTGAGAAAGAACAAAGGTGCCTTTTGCTTTTCCCTTATGGAGTTCAGCTTATTCAATAAGCTGGATATGTTTATTTAAATCTCCTTGTTGATTTTATAAAATGTATTTTCACTGAAATGGAAAATTAAACAATATTGAAAAGTACAAAGAAAAACGTAAAATTTGCACAAATCTCTTCGTCCACAGATAAGCATTATTAGGTTAAAACTTTTGGTCACAATTGGAAAGCAATTTCAGAAATGACTCTAGAAATTATTCCAGAAACTTCTCAGTAAGAGAGCCTGAGGTCCAAGATTGAATGGTTAATAATTTTAATATTCTTTTCCTGTCACTTACTCCATTTACTATAGCAATGTTACAATCTTTCTCTAGTCTTCACTTTTTATCTAAATATGTAATTTAATAAATTGTATGTTTTTAATTTTCTTTTCCCTCTTGGTATTTGTTATTGTCTTGTCATCTCTTCCCAAATTGATATGCAAAAGCTGTGGAGAAATGAAAGAAGATTCAGTGTCAAAAAGTCTGAGCAAAGTGCAATAAAATGAAAAATAATCTGTCAGGACATGTGCATTTTTTAACCACATCTTTTCCACTATTAGGATTTGCCATTGTTTCAACATTGATTCATTTGATAAGGAGGACATGTTTTTCATTGCTATTTTTATTGAAATTTCAGGGTCAGCAGGTAGCATGGTGGTTAAAGCACTGGACTCCCACGTGATCAACTGCAGTTCAAGTCATGGACCCAGTGACTTGAAACTCACACTGGCCATGTGTGTGGGCATGCCCAAAATCCCTAGAGGAGAAGGGAGAAGTGATTGCAATGTGGCCCTTCTCCCACGGTTGATTTTTCTCTTTCTGTCTCTCCATCAGTCTCTGTTTCTCTAGTGAGTGTACATGCCATATAGCGAACATATCTTGGAAGAAAAAAGAGAAAAGAAATTTTATACTTAGGTTCAATATTTTTTTTTCATGTGTTACAGACATATGTCTGGGTGATAGGAATAATGAGAGTTGACATTTGAAACTAGGAAAATGGAAGGTATTTTGAGTGTTCAGGTAACAGTGTATGTTCCTAAGTACCAGTGGGATTCAGTTCAGGATGGGACATATTTGGCAAGGTTGTGTGTGTGTGTGTGTGTATGTGTGTGTATATGTGTGTGTGTGCATATATATCTTGAGAGAGAGAAAGAGTCCATAAATAACAGCATAAGTTAGAGTTCCCATAGTGATAGGGCATCTTACATATTGTTTGCACTTCTAAAGTCATAAGTCCTTTCTCTCATGCAGTGTTGAAAAGTTCCTAGGTAGGTGAACAGACCAAAGTCTCTTTTTTTTTTTTTTTTTTTTTTAAGGGAGACTTTTTTTCTGTAGGGTGTGTGTGCTCTCTAGAGAGACAGAGAGACAGAAAGCTAGAAATCACCTCCTGGGGGGGGGTGGGGGGATGGGGGGGGAGGCGTGGCCATGCCACAATCCTTTCTCCTTTATTCTACTCTTGGAATTTTGGACATGCATGCACACACACTTGGCTTGAGTCTGAAGGTGCCGGGTCCAGGGTCTCAACCTCAGTCAACTACATGAGTCTAGCAACGTAACCATTACATCATCTGCTGGTCCCTAAACTTGAGTTTTAATGACAACAAAAAATTCATCCTTTCCTGTTATCTGTATAACTTAACTAAGTTTATTGTATAATAAAATGGGGCTAACACAGTACTAGTTCAATTTAGTTGTTGAGAAGATTAAGATAATACAGATGAAATAATTAGCCTACTGCCTAGAACATGGTAAATTCTCAATAAATATATTAAGTGTTGTCTTAGCCTCTTATTGTGTTGCTATGCTAATAGAAATACCCAAAACTAGGTGAAATAAAGAATAGAAGTTGCGCTGGCCTAGTGGCACAGTGGGTAAGTGTATGCATGGGAGCCAGATCCTTTGTGGCCAGATGCAGTTTGGGTCCTGGCCCTGGCTGCTTGAGAAACATGTCTGGGTGCATGTGTGTATGTACTAAAATCCTGATGGAATAAGTCAATAGAGGGAAAGGGATTGTGGTGTGAACAGGTTAACTGGGGGTGGAGGTCTCTTTTCTTCTCTCTCTCTCAGGTAAGCACATACAATCTCGGGAAAAAAAGAACAGTTTTTTGGGTTTATGATTCTGATGACCAGAAAGTCTAAGGATGTGGGGTTGGCATAAGTCTGGCCTCTGGTGCTATGTTACAACATACCTGACAGAAGCAGAAAGGATGGTTTGTGTCAAGAGAGATTTGGGGCAGCCATCTTCCTTAAATAACCACTTTCTCTCCGAGAGATCTGATCCATTGAGGGGAGTGAGGGTGTGATGCCTTTACAGTCTATACACGGACTACTAGGCCTCACCTCTTAAAGGTCTCCCTACCTCCAACTGCCATCATTATGGGGACCAAATTTCAAAATGTAAATTTCTCAGGCACAAACCATTAACTAAACAATAGCAACTGTTATTAGTTTTTCGTATGTAAAACAAAGAGGGAATTAGGTGATCTCCAAGGCTCCTTCTAAGAGCTACAGATCTAGATCCATGACACAAAATGTACAGCTGTCCTTATCTGATCCATAATTTAAAGAAAAATTGAGGACACAGCAGGTTTAAAATGAGCAAAAATGAGCTGGGTAATTGCACTCAATTTTAAGCGATAGCTGCAGTAAAATGAACTGGGAGCCTGTAATATAAATAACGTAACCTGTATAGAGTGGATTTTACAGAGTCAAAGCCACAATCAAGTCAGTAGAATCCATCTGACAACATTTAAGACCACCTATTTAGCTAAACTTACACTTTTACTGAAGAAGACAAAAAATAATTCAAAACCTTGCAGTAAGTTCTATAGAATGTGAAGAACAGTTATCAACTGTCATTCATCTCAGCCTCTACTGAAAAATCAACAACTCTTATGTAGAAGTCAAATGTAAATATTTGAGATAGTATTTGAAAAAACTGAAACATAGCATGCTTACAACAGGGTTAGAATTGTTGACCTGTCAATATTAAGCTCTTCCTAGTCAAGTCCTTGTAAGCTCAGCTCTCAGTACATTCGAATATTGAACAAAATGACTTTTCTTTGGAGAATTTAAACATTCCAGAATTTAAACATGTATTTGGCCCTGGGAAGTAAGCTTCCTGATCTTAAAGGAATATCTGATGTAGATTTGAAATTCTAGCATCCTAGATTTTAAAGGAGCTTAGAGATCTAATCTTTTATATCATATTATTTTATGTAATATTCCTAATCCTTCATATAATTTGCCCTCTGCTGAAATCCTATTGAGAGTTATGGTAGATATTACAAGTGCTCACTGACACTTCTCCTCCTTCCAAGAATTTGAGAATATTACATGCTCCTGTGTCCTTGCAATTAGATGTAGCCATGGACTTTTTTGGCCAATGCCATTTAAATGAAAGTTAAATATTCAGGTGATTTCTAGGCAGAAGCATCTAAGAGCCAATTTGTGAATCATTCTCCATTTCCTTGCCATGAAGGCCTCTGGATACTTGTGTTTGGATGGCAGTGTCACAAGATGGTGGAGCCTCTGTCATCTTGGGTCTCTGAGTGCTACAATGAATAAGGGCTTTGGTGATCTATGTTGGACAAGTAGGATAAATAAGAAACTTTTGTGTGATGTATCATTGAAATCTAAGGGTTCTTTGTTGCTGCATACAAACTGTTTATACTAACTTGATCAGTACTTCACAAAGCTTTGCTTTTATGTAAACCCCTTTTATAGCTGGATAAATATATTTTAATGTTGTCTCATATTGAGCTAAGAAGTGACTTCCTACAAGAGGAAAACTTGATCTTTTTCTGCCATTTTGAGCAGAAGAGAATTGTCATTTCTTTTTTTTCCCCACAGGACAGCTCTTCTAATTATCAGAATATAAATATTAGGTTTTCCATAAGTCCTCTGTCTCCAAAGAAGCCCTGTTTTTCTCTTGACACCTGGTTTCTTGACTTTCACCATCTTAATTAATATCTAGATAATTTTTATTTTACCAATGTTTTATTAAACTGTAATATCTGCAACTAAAAAATATTCTTACTAAATAAGATACTGAAAGGGAGATCATTACTTGGCTATTCTGAGATTTGTGATGATGAATTATACAGTACTTATTTACTAGAAGTGTATTATTTTAGAACACATTTGGGCTGACATATTAAGATTGATCCCAATGCTCAGTTTGGGGAGGGAGGGATTTGCTCCTCTCAATCACCACTGGAAGATGGTTATCTTTAGAGAGCAAGGACAGCAGGAACATAGTGTGGACCATATCTGAGGTCTATCTCTGGGAAAAAATGGGAGTTACTAAAAACTTTTAATAGGATAGTGATAATGACACGTTTTTGTTACAGAAAAATAATTATTTAAAAAAATAAAAAGAATAATTACTAATAACCACACATAACTGAGAATTGTTCAGACTAGAGGCAAAGAGATCAATCACTTAACCTAACAAAACAATTTAGTAATTGCCTACTGAGTGTAAGACACTGAGATACCTGGATTTATTCATGTCTAGTGTCTAAAGACAAGAAAGAGTAAATGGGCAGTAAGATGGTCAATGATTTGATATCCTAATCAGATCTCAGAGGTATGTATAAATGAATAAACTGGGGCCAGCAGGTAGCGTGGTGGTTAAGGTGGCTGGATCCCATATGGTGCCATCAGTTCCTATGTGAAGTGTGGCAAAAGGAGAAGTCCCGTTAGACCTATCAAGATCACTACCTGCAGATGGAGAGTTTGAAGACATCTGATTTGTAGCTCAGAAGAGTGTTTAGGACATTCACATTTTGGAAGAAAACAAGAAAAGTAGGTTAATGGAAGGAAAAATGAGAGGTGGCTTTTCTAAAGTCTTTTTTTAGTTTTCCTTGGATATGATATTTTTATTAGTAAATAATTATTTTTCAACTGATAAAAATGTTAGTTAAGTGCTGACTAAAAGCAAATGTGCTTTATAATTATTTTGAAACCCTCGAGTGAAGAAGCGATATCTGGTACTCCAAATTCCAATGAAAAACACTTTGTTGGTATTCATGCCTATTTACATATCTTTCATTAACATAGTAGTCCATTAGTCAGAACTAGTTTCTCCCTAAGGAGAACACTGGAGGTACCCTCTGCCTTTGATCTTCTGGCCATGAAAACACTTGTTCTTGCTCACTATATCTCTCCCTGCACAGTAGGAACCTGTAGCTGGTTTTTGTTTTTTTTTTTTTTTTTAATTTAACTGAGACATAGCAACAACAGATTTGGTTTTGGTTCTTGCTCATAAATTCCCCCCCGCCAAGGTGGAACCTTGTGGCGGTTTTTTTTTTTTTTTTTTTTTTTAATTTAACTGAGACATAGCAACAACAGATTTGGTTTTGAAAATCCACTTCTTGGGAACTAGATTTCTTCATTTATCTCTGTTTAGTTAACAGCACAGTGATGGTGAGAAGAGCCTGTGTTGCACTCCTCTAAAACTCCTCCTCCTTTCCCTATGAGCCTTCTTCAAGGTGCATTAGTCAGGCATCTCTCAGAACTGGGTAAGGATGATGCCCTTTCTCATTCTGCATGGCCATGAGATGCTTATTGCTGGACTGGGCTTGCACATTCCTCCAGGCTCCTGTTCACAACATTATTGACGCTTGTATCTCTGTCAACTGTAAGTAGTTTCTCACGTGTACTCTCTCAAACTCTTGTTTCTATGTTAGGTAAATTATTTCATTTGAACTATTGCATATGAATATTTTCTTTAATAATATTTATAAATTTATGTCTTCAATGTCTTGTAATAATTTTTATTTTCTTCTTTCAGTATTGCTCAGTTTCTGCCTTACGTGGTCTGTATGTTTATCCTATCTGAGTCATGAATCTAACACTCACATTACAGTGTCTGCCTTACCTTTACAACATAACACATGCTGTTTTACTTTCTGTACTTGAGTGAAAGGTTGTATACAAAAGAATACTCTGCCATGTATTCTTTACAGTATCGGCATAGTACCTTCCTTGGGTATAATTTTTTACTCAAATATTTGATGAAATAAGTTTATTTGTGGACAAATGGATACCTAACTATATTAAGTCAGGAGATGGGACTAGTGGAATTCAAGTGACTTTTGAGTGAAATATTTTTTATTAGTGTGCTCATTCAATTAAGTATTTTGCTTTTCATTACTATTAGGACCAAGGTAACATATTTTATGCTTTTTTGTTGTTACTTTGTTTATTTCCTTCATGAGAGAAAAAGAGAGAAAGGCAGAGAGAAACAGATAGGACTAAGCACCACTCATAGTGTCTCTTCGTGCTGTACCCCTTTATCCCTGGCTCTCTAACTAGTCTGTTTATAGGTACACTCTCAAGTATACCCTGCCTTTCAGACTGACCTGGGACCCAAACCAGAAGCTGTCTCATACCAGTATTGTGGAAGTGGTGTCCTACTGCCTGTGCCACCTTGGCTGGTCTCATGTTTTATGCATTGGCATTAATTTCTCTATCAGGGAGAACAAAATTGTAGCAGGCACACTACTACTGGTCAACCTCCCATGGTCGTGGCAAAAGTTGGTATGTATCAAGCACTCATCCATCAAGGCTGGAGTATCAGAATCCTTTTCAACACTGTACTATAGATAGCTACCACAAGGATTAAAGTAGGCATATAATACTGAACATGAAATGATTTACTAGTCTAATATAGAATTTTGTAGATAAGATAGATGAGTCCTGACCAATGACTTTAAAAAGTCCCCTCTATTAAGATGGCAGAGGTCTCATGGAAAGAATGAGTCTAGTGAGGTTTGTGGTGCTCATGAGAAAATAAATAGGAAAAGGTAAGTTTTTTTTTTAATATCATAAATTGCTTGAATCCTTAACTACTTTTTATATCATTTAAATAGCTCTCAGCTACAGAAATGAAATATACTCTAGAGAAAATGCTAAAATTCTTATACTTCAGGAATATTCTAGAAAAAACAACTCTTAAAGTAAGTTGATTTCTCCAGCATTCTTCTAGAAATGTGTTATAAACAATGGCATTGGAAGTTTTACTTTCTAATACAATTGAATTATTTAATTCTTTTTTAAAAAGATAGAACTGCTAACTTTTTCTCAGCTACAATATAATTTTCCTAAATCTATGTTTTATTATATCTCATATTAAGAAAAAGAATAATGGCACTATTAACACAATGGCTGTTAATCTAATGGAACATATTTTAGTTTTACAAGGCTGTCTATGTAAACAATCATTAATCTTTGGAGTATTGAGATAAAAGCCTTAGATATATTCAGTTATTAATTTTTAAAGATACTGTAAAGCTGAGTTCTGATGGAAGGAAACCCATAAAACAAAGTTTTAAAATCTTTGCTATGTTAGCTATATGAAGAAATTATAATTTGGTTCAAAAAGTCTTTGCATTTCTTAGTGGTTTACTCATATTCTCATTGCTGATCTACATTTATAGCTATCTTAAGAACAGCCAATCTTGTAAACTAGAGAAATATTTTCTATGTAAACAAGTGGTAATTATTTTATTGAAGGAATATTTTGCCCCAACTTTTACCACTTGAGAAATACAGTATTATTAAGATATGTTTAAAAAGTTGTATTAAAAGTTCAGAGTTTTTTCAGAAGGTCTTTTAAAAGATTTCCTTAGAGATTAATTTTAAGAATAAGACAGTTCTATTATAGATCTCCTCCCCCCACCAAGCAAATACTAAAAAAAGTCCAATATTAAGACTTTACAGAAATTTAATCCCAGAAATAGTGAAGCATAAAATTGAAGGTATGAGAATAGGAACTGATTTGTTAAAATGGCCAAATCAATAAAGGTTAATGTCAAAGAACAAAACTACGAATTCTGATGAATTCCCATGACCAAGCAGATTGATTTGGTGTTTCATTTCTTTATCATTTCATTTATTTTCAAGGTTCTGAAATTGAACTGTGTGCTTCAACTGATGAAAATTATATTAGCTTTCAAGACATGAAATTCACAGACTTTTTCTTGGAGTTTGAGAAAGAAATTCTATAGTTTTATAGTAAATTTACTTAAGAAATTTAAAAAATCCTAATAATAGCTGTATCCCTAATAATAGCTAAATGAAATAAAATATTTTAAGGAAACTATATGTTTTTTAAAAATTTTTGAATATATGCTATGTTGACTTAGAACAAAGGAAAAACTGACATCTATTCATCTAGCAATTTATTTCAAAACAGTTCTCCATTATTATTAAACATGTACCAATATATTACCCTTTATATCATTTTACTAGAATAGGATTGATATAATTTAGTTTAGTACAATCAGAAGATATAGAAATTTGTAGTATCCTCTTATACCTTACTAGTCAAGGAAGAAAACTAATGAGAAAAATTTTGTGATATTTAAAGAATGGAATCATTCATGACACCTATTTGACTTTTTGTGGGATGATATGTACATATATTCAACACAAAAGGAAACCAGAAATTATTGTGGAAGATTATAACTGAGTACCACTGTTCGAGTATGCAGAATAATGGCTTCCCTGAGTTGCCCATATCCTAATCCCCAGATTTGCAAATATGGTAATTATATGGCAAAGAATAATTAAGATTGGAGATAGAACTAAGTTTGCTAATCAGATGACCTTAAAATAGGGAAATTATTCTGGATTATTCATGTGGGCCCAATGTAATCTCCAGGATCCTTAAGTGTACAAGAGGGGGAAGAATCATTGTTAGAATGAATGTGATATGAGAAAGACTTAATGGTCATTACTGGAAGAAGTCCAGGAGTCAAGAAATGCAAATAGATTGGAAAAGCTGGATAAAGTACGGAAACAAATTCTCTCCTAGGGTCTCCAGGAAGAAACATAGCCTTGGTGAACCTCGTTTTCAGGCAAGTGAGACCCATTAGCCCCCCAGGGTAGATGTCCACGCCACAATCCCTTCTCCTCCATTTCATCTTGGGACTTTCAGTGTGTGTGTACATGGGTTTGGCATGCGTGTACAAGTCTCCAGGTTCAGGACTTGGACTGCAGTTGGCTATGTGGGAGTCCAGTGCCCTAACCACCACACCACCACACCACCTGCTGGCCCCCGTGTAATGCATTTTTACAGCTAAGAAAATCAAGACTCAGAGAGATGATGGGGCACCAACAGAGATGGAGCTCAGTCCCCAGTTTTCCCTTAATGAGTACTGGGCTCTTTGGCCTGTGTGCCAGTACCCAGTGCTGGTAGAAACAGAGAAGACTTTTGAACAAACAGGAAGCTCATTTCTATTTCCAAGGGCTCAATTATACTTTGAAGGGTTGGCAGCTACTTGGATTTCAAACCAACCTTAGAAGTTATGAATGTCTTTGAATCTGCTCTCAATAAATCTTGTAAGGTTTTGTTTGTGTGTAGGTGAATACAAAGAAATTACACTTTCTTGTGGGTTTCTATTATGACCTTGAGAAAATGATGAACAACTTCATTTGTTTTCTGAGCTAAGAAAATACAGTACTTGTTCTGCTGCTGGGAAAATTGAGAGAAATAAATGACTTTCCTTTCTATGGCTTAATTTTTTTTTGAAGTTTCAATTTCTTTGTATAACCCATTTTATGTTAAATTTAATATTACTGAACTAATTGGGTTTATGACTTATGGAATACAAAGTTCTAGGTTATTATTAAAGATTGACAGTGGGTAAAAGAGTTGGATTATGTCATGGAACATGGTAAGATGGTGAGTCAGTATTGTGCGATTGTTGTAAGTGCAGAATGTTGGAGTTTCCATTCTGGGCACGCCTCTACCTCTAGCCCATCTGTGTGACCCTGGGTAAACTGTTTATCTGTATGCTATTAGTCATTATCTGTAAAATGGGAGTTATAAAATTTGTTATCTTATAGGAATTATATGAGAGTTAATTGAAATAAAATATGAATTTAGAACAATGCTATATATTTGCTATAAAATGATTCCCATTTAAATTTATTACTTTTAAAAGGGAAGAAAAATCTCTTTTAAAGACAAGACCTGCTAACCTTGATAAAATTATAATTAATCTATTTTACCCTATTTACCACTATTTCCAAGGTAAATATTTTTGCATCTGTAATAATAAAACTAATGCTTCTCTGGTACTGTTAAGATTTTTTTCCTAAAAATTAATTAATTAATTAATTAATTAATTAATTAATTAATTAATTAATTAATTAATTAATTAATTAATTAATTAATTAATTAATTAATTAATTAATTAATTAATTAATTAATTAATTAATTAATTAATTAATTAATTTTTAGGAAAAAAATCTTAACAGTACCAGAGAAGCATTAGTTTTATTATTACAGATGCAAAAATATTTACCTTGGAAATAGTGGTAAATAGGGTAAAATAGATTAATTATAATTTTATCAAGGTTAGCAGGTCTTGTCTTTAAAAGAGATTTTTCTTCCCTTTTAAAAGTAATAAATTTAAATGGGAATCATTTTAAGAAAAAAGTACCCCCTGCCCCCCTCGGGGAATGATCACACTGCTATCCATTTCTTTCTATCTCTCTCTAATTCCTACTCTTCCATCTCTTCCTCTGGTTGGGAGTTGAGGCATGCACATACAGATGAGCAGTGTGTTTCTAAAGCCACTAGTTTGGGACTTGCATGCAGTGGTTAGTCGTGTGGAATTCAGCTGCCTTAACTACTGGGCCACAGAGCTGGCTTGAGATTTTATCTTTAAATTGGAGTTGTTCGACCAAACATCAGTAAAGACAACAACTGCATGGAATTAAACATTGTGATATGTATAGCAAATTATCAATGAATACTCTAGTAGAACTTTTTCCCTCTTTGTCTCTATTCTATACAGCATGAGGAGAAATCAAGTTTCCTAAGAGTGCAAAATATATTTTAATTCACTGAAAACTTCTAGTCTAGTGTTATTTCTTTTCTCCATGTTATATTTAGAATTGGTGACACTGTAAGTAAAAAGAATCACTTTATGTAGAATGTGACATTCTACACACCCGAATAAGCAACAATAGAGCAAAATTACAGTGTGAGAAGGTTAAAAAAATGATCTGATAGAATCAAAAAAGGGAGGGCTTTTATGGCACATGTTCAAGTAATAAGCAAAAATTTTAAACATTATTTGGCTAAAAAGATGTTTAGGTCTCAGAAAGACAATTGTGTTTCTAAATTGATGGGATAAATATTAACAATAGAAAAGGTGATCAATAAGCTATATTTTTTAGTCACATATACTATAATTCATCGGAGAAACTAGAATTCTTAATACTAGCATTATTCATTCCTTTGTGGAAGATGGAACCTCATTTTATTTCAGTACAGGGATGGAGTCATCTTTTTAAAGATGTTTTTTCTTCCATGAGATGAATATTCATGTCACATAAACTGGCAAAGTGCCAGTGGAATCAAATTGTAAACAACTTGTAGCATATAATAATTACTGGTATTAAAATAGACATGCACCATCAATAGAAAGATTGCCATCACAAACTCATCTTTAGAATAAGTTCACTTTTGAGCAAAAAATTTTTTGTTTAAGACAGATTTTTGCTATAGGTCATGTGCGCTCACTGGAGACAGAGAGACAGTGACAGTGAAAAATCACCCCCTGGGGGGATGGCCATGCTACAGTCCCCTTTCCTCCATTCTCCTCTAGGGATTTCGGGCATGCTTGCACATATGACCTGCATGAGTTTCAAGCCACTGGTCTGGGACTCAAACCTCAGTTGGCCATGGGGAGTTCAGTTCCCCAAGCACTATGCCACCTGCTGATCCCTGAACAATGATTTTTAAGAGTATAAATTTCTAGATGGTAGTTATTTTCCCTAAGCATTTTTTTTTGGAGAGGTTTTTGCTATAGGGCATGTGCGCTCGCCAGACAGAGAGAGACATAGAGACAGAAAGTGAGAAATCACCCCCCAGGGGGTATGGCCACGCCGCAATCCCTTCTCCATTCTCCTCTCGGGATCTTGGGCACACACGCACATGCACCTGGCATGAGTTTAAGCCACCGGGTCCGGGACTCGAACCACGGTCGACTACGTGGGAATTCAGTGACATAGCCATTACGGTAACTGCTGGTCTCTATTTTCCCTAAGCATTTTGATTAGTCATTTTTATGTTGTTGCTACCTAAACACTAGGACCCATAAGTCAGAACAAGGTCTTATATATATTGGCAGTTTGGAGTTCAGTCTGAGGAATTATTTCAAAAATACGAAAATCTCAGTCATCAGGCCAAGCTAGATAAGATCATATTTGAGACAAATAACAAAGATTAATATTGAGTATAAATAAATAGGGTCAGTTGGATCTCACATGGTTAACTTTGCAGTTCCAGTCCTGAACCCAGCTCTTGAAAAACACATTGGGCACAAGTGCATATGTATTTAAAATCCGAAGGAGAAGGGATTCCAGCATGGCCATCACCCCCTAGGGGTGATTTCTCACTTTATCTTTCTTTGTCTCTCTGGTGAGTACATGTACACTATGGCAAAACTAAGGGGGAGGGGTGAGGAAAAGCCTACAAATCAATAAAGGAAAGAAAAAACATTAAAAAATGGTCATAACAATGAACAGAGATTTTTACAGAGAATAAAAATGGACTAACAAACATTTGAAAACTTGTAATCAGTTATTCAAATGAGATACCATTGTATACATATAAAATTGGCAAAAATTTAAAGATCAATCTTATGATGGATTTAAAATCATGTCTAGAAATGAGAACTCTTGAATACTGCTAATGGGGAGTATAACTGTATAATAATGATAATACATTTGGAATTGTTCTGTTAACGAAAAATTGTACTGTACAAGTTGAACAAAGAGAACTACTCAAAACTATTTCAATAGGGGAGAGAGACTGAACTCAGCTTCACTGAACAAAAGGGGAGAGAAATTTTATGCTCTGGGGTAAGATGGTAGAAAAAGTGGAGGACTTTTGGTGTGAGGTTGGCCAATGTGATTAAGCTGTATTTGCTAATTGTCACTTATTAAACTTACCTTCTCACAATAACTGGAAAATGGGGGTGTTATCTTTCTTGATGATTACATTTCAATAGGATGGTTTCCAGGTTCTTAAGAAAGAAATTCCTAGGGTTATAAAACAAGATTTTAAGAAGATATACTTCCCTAAGGGAAAGAGCAAGAATTTGCAATTACAGATTTTCTAAAGTAAATGTCATAAGAAAAAGGAAGTCATGGGCCTACAGTTAGGAGAAAGGAGGGAATCACCCTCAACAGGCCTTGGTCACACCATGATTCCCTTCTTCCAGTCCTCTACTCCAGCAGAATTCTGGGCTTGTGTAAGTGCAGTGTGTTTTTCAGGCCTATTAGGCCAGGGCTTCAAACTGTGGTCAACATGTGGCTTCCAGTTTTGCATTCTAATATGCTACTGATTGTGCCACAGAGGCTGGGGCAAATAAGGTAATAATTTTAAATTCCGGAGATTAGATGCTGATATGTTTCGTGTCTTAATTCAGTGTATTATAGCACCTACCATGCAACTGACTTTCTTTATTCTATTGGTTTTTGTTTTTTTTTTTTCCCCTTCCCATATTGGATAACATCAATTTTTCTCTTTCAATGCCATTGCTGGAGAGTATGCCCAAGGTGGATATTTCTTATTTTGTTCTTTAGTTCCTAAATTGACAAGCAATGTTTTATTTATTTTTTTCTATTATTTGCAACATGGCAAGAATTGGTGAGGGCTAAAATGATGCATACTGACGGATAACTTTTGTTACATTTTAGGAAGAAGGGAATGAGTTCTAAGTTTAGGGCAGTGGTCAAAGGGAACCTAACCCTATATAATATTATTTCAGCTTTTCTTTAAAAATTTTCTCTTTTGATTTTCCCCATTGCCTATTGGTTGGGGAAGCTGGATTCCATTTGGCTGACCGTGATCTGAATTTCAACCCCAGGAGCTTGAAAAACTCATAGGGCACGTGTGCATGCATGCCCAAAACCTTGACTGGATAAAGAAATGGAGGCGAAGGTATTGTGGCTTGACCATGTCCTATTGGGGAGATGCTTTCTCCTTTTTTCCTTCTCTGTTTTTCTCTTTCTGGCAAGCATACACACGTACACACAGACTCTCTCTCTCTGGCAAAAAACTAAGATATGAAAGTTTTTTTGTATTTTGTTTTTAAATTCATGGCAGAGTGGTTGCATGTGAAAGAGATATGAACACTCTCCAAAGGGTCTGGTCATTCCATGGTCCTCTTCTGGCCCCCCAACCCATTGGATTCTAGGCACTCATGTATGCACCCACTGTGTTTCAGGCTGACAGGCTCAGGATTCAAACTGCAGTCACCATGTGGGATCCAGCTTCTCTGCGTAGTACGTTACCTCTGTATTGTAGTGCTGTTTCTTCAAGTTTTCTTGTTAACAAAGTGCCGTTTTGTGTTACTTATTTACATTGATTAATAAAATAAATAATTATATGTAGTTGAGTTTTTGATACTATTACTCATTATACTATTATTTTAACGTTAAGGTTTACTTATTTATTCTATGAGAGAGATAGAAAGACAGAGATAAACAGAGAGAGAAAGAAAGATACAAGATTCCTGTCAGGGTACTGAAACTGTGGTCCATCCTAGCTTCAGCCAGCCTGAATAATGGGCACATACATGCCCAGAATACTCAGGGAGGTCTCCAGATTCAAACTGGCACTCTTCCTATGTGGATGGTCTGGTGCCTTCTATTGTTTCAAGTTAAATTTTTTATACTACACTTGTTTATTGAGTGCCTCCTATGTGCTGGACACTGTTTTAGCCACCAGGAAATATACAAATGAACAAACAAAACAAGAAAACTGGCAGATGTTCCCGTACTCTGGAGCTTATGTTCTCATAGACGAAGGAGATGTTAGGTGATGTTTATTTTTAATTAACACATAATACTTTCCATCATCTCAAATACTTACCATTGTTTTGTGTTGGGAATACTCAAAATCCTTGCTTTCAGCTATTTTAAAATATATAGCAAGTTATTGTTAACTAGGGTTATTCTATTGTGCTATAGAACAGGCTAGAATTTATTCTTTTTATTTGATTGCAATGTTGTATCCATCATTCAACCTTTCTCTGTTCCCCTTCTCTCTGTATTTCTCAGGTTCTAGTAACCACTATTTTACTTTCTATTTATACAAAGTCAGTTCATTTAGTTTCCATGAATGGGTACGTTTTTTTTTTAATGTGCCTGGCTTATTTTATTTAACATAATGTCATCCAGGGTTATCCTTGCTGTTTTGAATGACAAGACTTCAGTGTTTTTTAATTTTTAAAAGTTTATTTATTTCTTACTTGAATTTCTCTCTGAGAGAGAGAGAGAGAGAGAGAGAGAGAGAAATTTCAGCAGGGTTTTAATATTATAATCCATCCACAGCCTTTAGTCAGTCCCAGATCATAGGCAAGTCTGTGCCTATTATAATTAGGGAAGTCTCTGGAACTGAATTTGGAAACTTTTCTTTTCTTTTTTTTTTTTCGGAGAGGTTTTTTCGCTATAGGGTGTGTGCACTCGCCAGACAGAGAAAGACGTAGAGACAGATAGCGAGAAATCACCCCCCAGGGGGGATGGTCACGCCGCAATCCCTTCTCATGCACGCACGCACACTCGCCTGGCGTGAGTTTTAAGCCACTGGGTCCGGGACGCAAACCGTGGTCGACTACGTGGGAGTCCAGCGACATAGCCATTACGCTAACTGCTGGTTCCCAATTTGGAAACTTTTCATGTAGAATTGCCTCACAAAGTGTGGCATTTTATCACTGTGCCCCAGGATTTCATTCTTTATTATTGGACTTTTAATATCAATGTTTGTGGTCTAACCTTAGTCTGAAATCCCAAGCATTGAATGATTTTATTTCTTGAAACTCAGAACCAAAACAAAACAAAGGAAATAACTGTAGTGATAGCTTATCTGAATTTCTGAAATAACTATAAAGTACAGTGGTCCCATCTCTGGCAAAGTGCTGCTTATATTGAGCTCACTGAATTTCAAGCATAATAATAGAGCATTATAGAATTTTTTTTCTCATATAGCTATTATGAGTTTGATGCTGTAGAGACTAATCTCTTAAATTATGCCATTGGTAATATCATTTAAAAATGTGAAGAATGATGGACTTCTTTGAGGGGAACTACTTAAATGAAACAGTTCCACCAAATACTGGCTATCATTGTTGAAAGTGTTACGTTCACAATTACAACTGTATACTTTAAGTTAATACTTACTTACATTTACTTTTTATCAAACGAAGTTGTAAATAGCCCAAATACAAAATTTAAGATGAAGTCGTGTTTGTTTATTTAAATGAAATATATGGTTTAAAAAAGTGAGTGAGCAAATAGAGAAAAGATCCAAGGATCTCTGACATGAATGCTATCTGAAATTGTGTTTATTCTGACAGTTCATGAATCAGAGGAGAACTTTCCTAGCAAGGAAAGCTCACAGCACAAACTTTATTTCTCAATGTTACTACTTGACAATAGGCAGACATGACAAACATGGCTTGAGAGTAGGTTTATGAGTGATCAATGCAAATAAGTTGTGATCACATAAATACATTGTATTTTCCAGGCTCATAACAATGTTTGCCCCTTCCAGGTAAATTGGCTTAGTATCTCAAATCAATACCAAAATCAAATCGGATGTGTAGAATATTCTTGTTCTGCCTTAGTAAGAAATCTTTCGGACTAAATTGCATTTGATTATGTTTTAGCATTTCTGTAATGAAACAAAGCAGTCATGGTTTGATGTGTGTGCATGTCTGAAGTCTCCCTTTTTGCAGTCTAATTATATTTATGCAATTTCATTAAGGATATAGTAGAATTAAGTAATAAAAGATAAATAATATGAAAATATTTTAAAAGTTGAGAGTTCTTTTTTTTTTTTTTTCCTCCCTGACATAGGGCATGTGCAATCACTGGAGAGAGCAAGAGTGAGGGAAAGTGAGAAAGCACCTGCCCAAGGGAATAACCATGTCACAATCCCTTCTCTTCCACTCTCTTCCTGGGATTTTGGAGACACATGCACATGTGCTTAGCATGACTTTCAAGCTACCAGGTCCGTGACTCAAATAATGATCGATATGTGGGAGTCTAGCACCTTAACCACTATATCACCTTCTGGTCTGATAAGTGTTTTACAATAAGCGATGTGAAAATTGGAGGTAATATAGATGAATTCTATTAACACAAGAGAAAAGATATTTGAAAAGATCACAGTTTTGTTCACTGTAACTCCTTAATCTAGAACCATAGTCCCTAGCATTTCTGCACCAGACCAAAGGCAGGGGTAAGGGGTGTAGAAAGGGCCAGTTTCAAGATGATTCAGGAATTTATTCACATTTTTTGTGCACTTTATTTCTATTATTACCTCATTGTAATACACAATGAAATGAGTATACAACTCACCATAATGCAGAATCAGTGGGAGCTCTGAGCTTGTCTTCCTGTAACTAGATGGTGCCACCTGAATGCTCCTGTGAGAATCTAACACTGTTTCTGATCTGTCAGGAAGGGGAGCTTAAGAGATAATGTAAGCAATGGGGAAAGGCTGTAAATATAAATGAAGCTTCACTTGCTCTCACCACTCACCTCTTGCAGTGTGGCCTGGTTCCGAACAGGATACATTCTGATACCACGATCTGGTCCCCAGGGGATCCCTGATCTAGACTTCCTACTCAAAGTGAATTTTTTCCCTTGACTTCATTTTTATTTTGTGGGATTATTTTTCTCTGACTATGAAATCAAGATTTTTGACACCAAATTGTTTTTATTTGAAGTGAGATGGAATTTCAATTCTTCAAGATTCCCCAGGTGATTCTTTCCATGCAAGAGAGTTCCGAGTACTCATTTTGTCCAGAGGGAAAAGGGACAGACAAGAGGAGAAAGTAGAAGATATTGTTTCTACCTATGAGCGTTTATAGCCAATTTTGGATGATGTAGATGCTAATTGGGGACATGGCCTTTTGTGGTCTAGAATTTCCAGGAGAGGCAGAATGGGGAGTTTGATGAATTAAGGACCTCTAGAAGACCCATTTATATTACAAGGTAGCATTCTAAAATGAGTAAATTGTTAAGTGTGTGAGGAAGAGCAAGCTATTGTTACGGGGAAAAAAAAGACAGAACTATTGGTAAACCGGTAGGGAACACATGAGAACTCTATGCACCAAGGTCCTTGCTTGTACACTACAAGTTCAGGATAATATCAAAAGCAAGACAAGCAAGAGAGTTATGATGAGGCATCAGCTCCAAGTCTGGGTCTTTATAAAAAATATTTTTTCATTCTAAGGCAATGGCTGCTTCTCTGTGTTCAATTTATGTCTCTTTCATGCCCCAGGGTGGATGGAAAAGGATTTCAGTTTATATTTGCACTTAGGGAGAGGAGGATTTGTGAGATTCTGTTTACCACAGTATTACAAAATTTTAACCCTCACCCTAAGTACATGCACTTTATAACTAGTCTGCCAACCCTGGATTATAAAATCTTTATCTGAGAACTGCTCTATTTAGAGGGAATTTTAAAATACCACATAAAATAAATATTATTTTTAAAAGAAAATTATAATAAATGTAAAAAAGAGTTTGGTCTTATTTTGTTTAGGAAATATAAACTTTGTCAAAGCTATAAACTTTGCAATAATCAACATTTAAAAATCGTTGAATAAATATAAAAATCATTTGGATTTTTGCCTCTTATATACCAAAAATAGCCTGTATAATTTTGTTCTGAAATTGTCAAGGGCAGATATATTTTGAAATATTGTTTATGTTAGGATATCCAATCAACTTCCAATTGATTTTCAGTTCCTGAAACAGCTTCAAATTTGATCAATGCAGAGTAGAGGATCAGTAATTAAACTGTAATGATTTTTTTCGAGTGGAGTTAGTTAATATTATTGTAATTTGCTTCACTATGAGTAGGTTCAGTCTCTTAATGTTTTTCTAAATGATTGTGGGAACCAAACTTAGCTTTCAATTACGTTATTACTTCAGGCTTCAGTATATAGTGTTTAAACAAAAGTATATGAACCTGTCACAGCAAAGGTGGGTGACAACCCGAGAATTACTTTACTGAATTGAGAGACAGCCTCTTCAGATATGTAAGGACTCTCTGCTTTTGATCATTCACCTGACAATTCATATGAGATGTGAATGGAAAGCAAGCAGTTGCATTGAACAAAAAAACAGAAACAGACAAGAAATGAGCAAGCCTTCAATCAGACTGCTCTTCAAAAATGGCTAGAGTGATCACCTCTTTAACATCTCTGTGGCAGACACAGGGATTAAAATAACTCTCAAACTCCATTCGCCTAGAAACACAGTATTCATTCAGTCAACACTGTGTATTCTTTTCTTTCTTCCTTCCTTTCTTCCTTTCCTT
>NW_006159844.1:1120202-1131224 GCF_000334495.1 Tupaia belangeri chinensis | reverse complement strand
TCTTTCTTTCTTTCTTTCTTTCTTTCTTTCTTTCTTTCTTTCTTTCTTTCTTTCTTTCTTTCTTTCTTTGAGAGATCTTTGCGATAGGGTGTGTGTGCTCACCGGAGAGACAGAGAGAGACAGAGAGACAGAAAGTGAGAAATCATCCCCCTGGGGGGATGGCCATGCTGCAATCCCTTCTCCATTCTCCTCTTGCAATTTTGGGCATTCATGCTCACGTTCCAGAGTATTTTAAGTTGCTGGGTCCAAGACTCGAACCACAATCAACTACACCGGGAGTCCAGTGATGTAACCATTATGCCATCTGCTGGTCCCAAACACTGTGCATTCTTATTCTAGTGGTTCCAAAATAACAGGGGACCACATCCAGAACTGTAGTCACCAGATGGTTGAGATTGCTTTCTTCATTCTGTGGCTATCTTGAGAAATTAGCTTGAATTTTCTATAAATGAAATTATGTACAAAGAGAGGCTATGGTTCTTTGAGGGAGGTTTTGATGGTTTGATGGTGGTCAAATTGCTCCAATAGGAAGACTCAATTCTTCCTTCATGACACACTGATCCATAAGCCCTTGCGTGGGGAAAATTCAATCAAGTCTCAACAATTCAGCATGATGACTACAAGAAGCTAAGTAGTGTATAATGGGAAAATCAGCCAGAAGGTTTGTTTCAGAAGCTCAACCAAGAATGTTCCTAGTGGTCTACATCATCTTTACAGCCAGTAAGGGAAGAATGGGGCACAGTGATGATAGTTTAGACAGTTTTGTGCACAAATTCTATAAACTTAACAGTTTAGACATAATGGTATGTGGTAGGCCTTACTTTATACACAACTGCTATAGTACAGAACTAGTTATAGTCCATTGAAATTTAGTGTGAAATCTGGAGTACCATGAAGTACTAAGCAGTATTTTGTGTTTTTTTTTTTTTTTTTCTGAGTGGTGTTACAAAGTTAATGTGGAGTTTCAAGTTTTACTTAAGTTTTAATGTATTTTAATGCATAAGTAATGCCTTAATACATCTGGAGGATTTTATAGCAAATCCAAGACATCAAATAATTTCACACATAAATACTTAAGTACATTTCTCTATCACACAAGAACTTTTAAAAAAGTACAACTGTAAGAACATACCAATATATTTAACAGTTATTCCTCAATATTATTGAACACCCCATGTTCTATCGTCCCTTATTGTCTCAAAAATGTCTTTATACTTTGTTGAAATCAGTTTCATAATAATACCAGCACATTGCATTTGTTTGTGATGTATCTTCAGTTTCCTCCATTTTCTTTTTTCTTTTTTCCTTCCATTTATTTGTTGAAGATATTGGGTCATTTATCCTTTAGAGTTTTAGATTTGGCTGACTGTTTCTGCAGGTATCATTTTACATGGTCCAAATGTTTTTCATTTTTGTTTTTTTTTCTGGAGAGGTTTTTGCTATAGGGTGCGTGCGCTCTCCAGAAAGACAGGGAGAGACAGAGAGACAGAAAGCGAGAAATCGCCCCCAAGGAGGATGGCCATGCTGCTATCCCTTCCCCTCCATTCTCCTCTTGGGATCTTGGGCATGCACACACATGCACCTGGTGTGAGTTTAAGCCACTGGGTCTGGGACTTGAACCATGGTCGACTTCATGGGAGTCCAACAACATAGCCATTACGCTAATTGCTGGTCCTATGGTCCAAATGTTAAATTCTCTGTATTTTCTTCCTTTCTTTCTTTCCTTCCTTTCTTTCTTTCTTCCTTTCTCTCTCTCTCTCTCTCTTTTTTTAAGAGAGGTTTTTGCTATAGGGCGTGTGCACTCACCAGACAGAGAGAGACAGAGAGACAGAAAGCGAGAGATCACCTCCCAGTGGAGAGGGCCATACTGCAATCCTTTCTCCTCCATTCTCCTCTTAGGATCTTGGGCACTCACGCACATGTGCCTGGCGTGAGTTTAAGCCACAGGGTCCGGGACTCTAACTGCAGTCAACTACATGGGAGTCCAGCGACATAGCCATCACGCCAACTGTGGGTCCCTCTCTCTTTCTTTTTTAAGAGAGATTTTTGCTAAAGGGCACATGCACTTGCTGGCGAGACAGAGATAAAGAGACAGAAAGCAAGAACTCACCCCCCAAGGGGGTGGCTACTTTTTCCTCCATTCTTCTCTCGGAATCTTGGGCATGCATACATACGGGCCTGGCATCAGTTTGAAGCCACCAGGTCTGGGACTTGAATCATGGTTGACTATATGGGAGACCAGCGAAGTAACCATTACACTATCAGATGGTCCCAACTCCCTGTATTTTCTGTAAATATAGTTATATAGAGACATTTCATAAAGTTGAGATCCTTTTTTAAAAAAGAGTATGTCATGAATAGTGGTGTGTATTTATTGCATCACATGAGGAGGCACATGTATCTTGTTTTCTTTGTTGTTGTTTAGATTGATATCATCAAGTGATACCAGCCTAATGCCTTCCTTACAATTCCCCAATGTCTTCCACTTAATGGTTTTAACAACCATTGGTGGATGTTTCTTGAATTGATTATCTTATTAGGGATTAAATTATATGCTGTCATTTTGCTTGCAATGATTAGTTGTGAGTCTTTTATACAGATCTTCAGCCAAGTCATCTGTTTGATTAACCAGCCATAGAATCCATGTGGGAAGACAGGAATAATACAAGAATATTTGCATTTATTTATCAGTTATCAAAACAACAAGTTGATGCCCTAGCAACATCTAAAGGTGACCTATTACATTTAAAAAATTATTTATTATATCGTTTCTATTTATTTTGAATATCATGAACTCATTGATCATATATAATTATATTAACCTATACATACATACAAGCATATTATATATAAAATATTTGAGTATACCAAACTATTGGAGTCATTATCTTTTTTTCGATACTCAATTTTTTTTTTTTTTTGGAGAGGTTTTTGCTATAGGGCACGTGCACTTGCCAGAAAAACAGAGAGAGACAGAGAGACAGAAAGCGAGAAATCACTCCCCAGGGGGAATGGCCATGCCGCAATCCCGTCTCCTCCATTCTTGTCTTGGGCTCTTGGGCACGCATGCACATGCGCCCGCGTGAGTTTAAGCTGCCGGGTCTGGGACTTGAACCGTGGTCGACTACGTGGGAGTCCAGCGACATAGCCATTATGCTAACTGCTTGTCCCGATATTCAAATTTTTGAATACTTGGCCCTTGGGGACCACTTCCAGTGGTCCAAACCACCTACGTTTTGCTTAATGTGACCTCAGTAGTTTCCATCGTCTCCTTTCTTTTTAGGCACAAACAAGATATTATAAACTTATTCTGTATACTTCTTGATCCAGACTTGAACTCAGAGATTACTACAAAATCTCTGGTTTCTCCTAGGGAGGAATGGCATTTAGAGACTACTATTTGGAACACTAAGGGTTTTCATGTCATTGGGTTGTTACTGCTTTTAGGTCTTTTTTAGTAGATAGGGTTAAGGAGTAGATATGTTTTATAAAGAGAGTAACAAATTGTGAGTTCATACTAATACTATGTTTAACTTTTTAAGGATTTTTAATATAACTGTTATGATTTTTCACTAGCCACATCTACATGATTAGTATAGATGTTGGTATCCGTCTTTTTTTAAGTGTCTTGAAATTTTTGTGTGTCTTCATATGCTGAGTGATTTTGGATTGTATCCTAACCATTTTGAACATTACATTAAGAGACTCTGTCTTGTTTAAATTCCATGGAGAATGTTGATTTTTATTTAAAGTAGACAATAGATCTGGTTGGGTTCAAGGTACAAATTCCTATCTGACTTTTTTAGGGTATAATTCCAATGTCAGTTCAGTTTTTAATGCCTTATTAGTGCTCATTGAATCTGCCTTGGGTGCATGCCATTCAGAGGCTAGTTTTTAATGCTCTGGTCACATGGCAGCCTCCTTCCTCTAGCTCTCCAACCTTGGAGGCAGTTTTATCTTGGGTACTTAACATACTTTGCATGTTTCAAACTGACCAGGCTGGAGATTTGAACTGTGGTCCCTACAGGGATCCAACTTTTCTTTAGCAGTGCATTTATGCTGCACCACAGAGCCAGCCCCATCAATATATCATATTACGGGTTCTTTTTCTTGAGCTTCTAATTTTCTGTACTCTCTCCCCAATACTTCTGTTTTCTGAGACTCTCTTTTTTGTCCTATAGTCAGAAAGTTGGTATTCTAGTTACTTTTTCATGTTATTTTCTGTCACTCATTTTTGTGATTTAATCTTTCCTTGTGCAAGCAGAGAGAAGACAGGGAGAGGGAGAGAGAGCAGTCAGACTTGCCTGGTGCTTTTAGAAGATTCATTTGAGAGAGAAGAGAAACTCTCCTTAGGAGTTCTAGCGCCTATGAATTTCCATAGCTGCATCTGACTCCCCACTACAGGACTGTAAAATTGCTGATGTGCTAGAGAAGGGGAAAGAGGGTAGGGACTCCTCAGGGGATTTTCATGTTTCCTTGAAGCACTAGGAGTGCCTTTTTCTGAAACTCAATCCAGAGCAAGCTTTTCTTGGCTCTGCATCACTGTATTCGTTTCCAGGTTTCCAGCTGTGGTGAGTTCAAATAGGGTGACAAAATGGTAGATTCACCTCTGATTCAGTAGTGACTTGATTTTTGTTAATACCTGCCATTGTTTACTCTACAAAGTCTCCAACTAGAGACTTATATATTCTGTCTAGTTTTTATAGCTGTAATAACTCGGGACGAGGAGGTAGAAATTCTTATCCCAACTGGAACTTGGATTTTATAAAAATTTAAATTTGAAAAAATAATTATGTGAGGGACCAGCAGATGGTGTAATGGCTACACCTCTGGACTCCCATGTAGTTGACTGTGGTTTGAGTCCCGGATCTGGTGGCTTAAACTCATGCCTGGGGCATATGTGTGAATGCCCAAGATCCTGAGAGAATGGAAGAGGAAGGGTTGTGGTATGGCCATCCCCCATGGGGGAGTGATTTCTCGCTTTCTGTCTCTCTGTCTCTCTGGCAAGCGCACGCACCCTATAGCAAAAAAACAAACAAATAAACAAAAAACAACACCCCTCCCCACAAAAACAAATAAAAAAAAATCTCTCCAAAAAATAAAAATAAAAAATAATTATGTGAAACATTATGTAGTTCCACATTTTAATTAAGTGAAACATTGTGTGGTTCCACATTTAGACGTCAAACTTTTGTCCCCTTTTTGTCTCTTTCTTAGAGGTAACCATATTTTTTAAACTTTTCAGTTATTCTATTTTTTTAATAATAAAAAGTAAACATTGATATTTATATCCTGCTCTTCATTCTTACAGAAAAATGATGTACTATAGACATCTGTATTTTATCCTTTTCCTCTTCAGTATACAGTTTGGCAGTCATTCCACAACAGTATATAAAGATTTTCTTCATTCCTTTCTAAGACTGCATAATGTTCCCTTGCATGAATTTACTATGGATTTTTTTCTTAAGTTTACTTATTTCTTTCCTGAAGGAGTAGGGGAGGTAGAGCCTCCAACAAGGTTTCCTTCTGTGATCTAGCCTCAGCCTCAGCCAGCCAGGGTCATTAGCTCTTGTGCACATGGCATGCATTGGTAACCCTCAGGACAGAAACCCAAGACCTCCTATGTGGGTTCAATGTCAGAGTGTTCCATTACTGCTACATCACCAGGACAGGCCTGGAAGTTGCTTTTTAATCACCTGGCCAGGCCTGGAATTTGCTCTTTAAAGACACTATCATTAAAGTAGGCTGTTCCTGGTGATGAACATTTGTAAATAGCTTGAATTGCTTAAGTAATTCCCTTCTGGTATTGTGGGGGAAGCAAAGAGTAGATAGTTGTCAACACTGAGTTGATAATTGAAAACAGGGCATGTAAGGGAGAAAATAGCATAGGTAATGCTAATGATTGGTAGCAGTAAGGTTGCTCTACAAATTTAATATAATAATTTGAATACCGGATGGGAAGCAAACTGAAATCCTGTGAAGGGGGTCACTATAACAGAGAGGAACTGCAGAAGAGTCTGGGAAAGGAGAGAGCAGAGGTCTGTGATAGGTTGACAGCTGCCATTAGGCCCTTTCAAAGGTCTTGGACCCCACCTCTCATGGGTATATTTTCTTTCATCCCTAAAGAGACAGCACAACCTTTCCTATCTCTAGTTAGTGCTTGCTGATATAAGAAAAAGTATGGCTATTTTTCTGTTTCATCAGTCTGAAGGTGTGGTCAGGTTTCTCCCCTCACCCGTTTCTTTCTTCTTAGCGTAGGAAATGAATGATATAATCTAGAATTTCTAGGGGCACGCTGTTCAGAGTACTTGCATTCGGTATTGTTCTCTTAGGGTGTAGATAAACATGTGAAAGAAATCCTTGAATAAAAGGCTCCAGCATAGCATATGTAATGATGTAATTAATAAAGTCATATAATGTCACAAGAAAGAGGGCCACATAGAGGCTTGTGATCAGTAAAAAATTTAAGTATTTAGCAACAGAGGTCGATGTGAGAATTCTTGATTCTTGCAGTACCATAAAGGGTTTTATTGTCAATTTCTGCTGGATTCTGATATCTGGTTGACATTATCTTGAGCAATGTCTATCCCTCTACACTCTGAACTTTCACAGCTAAGGATAGTTCTAATATTAAATTTGAAACTATTAAATTTGAACTATTTCTGATAAGATTCTGATTGTACTCATCATAGTGTTGTTATGTCTCAGAATACTGAGAACTGGGACCTTTAACTGCTTCCCATTTTGGAAGTGCTTTATGATTCTATTTTTTAGCATGAAATAATTCAGCCTTGCCTGCCTTTGGCTAAAGAAAAGAAAATAGTAAAAACTTAAGTAGTGTGAGGAAAGCTTGACATTCCTGTTTTGCTATTTGATAGATATAGTATGGATGGCAAGTGTAGTATCTTGCCTGAATAAATAGTGGTAACACTAAGATGGTGGCACTGAAATTTGAATTTAGTATTTTGCCTTTATCACTTGGATATCTGAACACTGTTTTTCTTGAAGTCTTTTCAAGTTAGTCTTCTGTTGATCCTGTGTGTCCTTATATAGTCTTAGATATCCAAGTTATTGCATAGTTTTGAGAAGTTCAGAGGTGCACCAAATTTTCATAATAAAAGTAGTTAAATTGACATAACCATATGAGGTGATGATCCTTTGGAAGTATTGTCAAGCATCTGATATTGGTGGAGGGACTGAAGAAAGGGAATGAATATTTATTAAGCATTTGCCATGTGATAGGTTATTTGTTTAGTGCTCCACATATATAATTCTTATAACAAAACTTTAGAGGTAGTACTGAATTAATTTTTAAATCAGAAAAGTGGGGTTCTGAAAGTCTAAGTGGGTTGCTAGTGACACACAGGTCAGTAAGTGCTGGGACAAATGACTGATTTTAATTCTACTTGCCCTCAGTCCTTCTACTATACCCCATCATAATGGTTGTCCTTTAAAGGACTTAGTCCCTAGTAGGAACTGTAAGATGCTGTTTAAGAGCAGCTGGATATGGGTGTTATGTAAGGACCTTATTAACATATTCACAGGTGTGCTTGTGAGCTCCATAAATTTCATCTTAATCAGCACATTGGTATAGTATATTTTGTATATGTGGCTGATTAAAAGACACTAGTTGTTAAAATTTTCAAAGTATTTTTTTCTCAGAGTGAAATACTGTTATATGTCACATAATAGTATTTTGGTCAATGACGGGTCACATATATGACCTTGGGGCAATAGCTCATACCACGCAACTGCACATGTAGTGAGCTGTACTATCTACATTTGTTTAAGTGCACGCTGTGATGTACTTAAAACACAAAATTGCCCAAAACAAAAACACCCCACAAAATTGCCTCATGATGCATGTGTATCCTGTTGTTAAGGGACACATGGCGACACATACACTTAATTTTCTAGTGAACTGTTACAGTAGCTAAGTGTAGAGTACTACTACTTTCTTTTTGTAAATTGAAAGCCTATGATGTTTTGAATATAAGCAAATATGGAGATATTTTAGACCTCTAATCATGACATCTTTATGACTTCATATATCCTGTGACAGAAAAATGTGTCCAAGACTCCCTTGCTAATCAGACATCATGATGATGGCAGGGTTGGGAAAGAATAGGCTTTATATTAGGTGATTAAAGCTCTCAAGGTCTTGATGATCATTTTAATAAGATAAACAGTTCACATGACACATGGATATTAACTCTTTTAACCTTTGGAAATTTTTGCTAGTTTTGATAAGAAATATTGGAACACCATGGAAAGTCAGGTGGGTGGGCTGTTGTAATGGGTTCTTCTGGGCTCACTTTACCTCAACTGGCAGGATAACTATGGACATCCAGGAAGGTCAGGTGGATAAAACTGGTAGTAAAAGAACTTGCTCATTGACTCTCTGAATCAATAATGTGGTAGAAAAATCTTTAGCACCTAGGAGTGTTTGAGAGGGTATAAATGAGGAATTTTTTCTTTCTTTTTTTGGAGAGATTTTTGCTATAGGGCGCATGTGCTCAACAGACAGACAGAGAGAGACAGAGAGACAGAAAGCGAGAAATCACCCCCAGGGGGGATGGCCACGCCTCAATCCCTTCTCCTCCATTCTCCTCTTGGGATCTTGGGCACGCACACACACACGCCCGGTGTGAGTTTAAGCCACCTGGTCTGGGACTCGAACCGCGGTTGACTACATGGGAGTCCAGCGACATAGCCATTACGCTAACTGCTGGTCCCTAAATGAGGAATTTTTATATTTATCCACTGTAAATAAGGTATTTGTCTTCCTTTAAGCACCTGGACGTGGGGAGCCTAATGTAATTGACCTCCTGCAGGTTGTGAAGAAAATTAGAAACAGTGTCTCATGCTGAGAACTGTAAGTTTCATCAACACTTTGGACCTCGCCTGGGGGTGGGTCACTTCTTACTACACTTCTTACTACCTGAAAACATACATCTTTTCCCAAAAGGCACTACTTGTAATTTTAGCCTTAGAACACATTCTTATGAAAAAAAAGTTCTATAATTAAATTTGATTTTGAAAAATACCGTATTTTTACCTCTTAAATAATTTAATACATTTAGCATATTAAATATGGTTTCTGATCATTCAATTAGTAAATGAAAAACCAAACAATCAAAAATATGTTTAATATTAATCATAATGGGATATCTTTCTCTTTTTCATACACGCACTCATTTCTCCTGTTAATATTTCATAAAATTAGTAATTAAGGGAACCAGCAGTTAGCATAATGGCTATGTTGCTGGACTCCCACGTAGTCGACCACGGTTCGCGTCCCGGACCCGGTGGCTTAAAACTCACGCCGGGCGCGTGTGTGTGCATGCCCAAGATCCCGAGAGGAGAATGGAGGAGAAGGGATTGCGGCGTGACCATCCCCCCTGGGGGGTGATTTCTCGCTTTCTGTCTCTATGTCTCTCTCTGTCTGTCTGGCGAGCGCACGCGCCCTACAGTGAAAATCTCTCCAAAAAACAAACAAACAAACAAAAAAAACCAAACTAGTAATTAAGGCAGTGTGTTTTTGACATAAAAATGGACAAATAGACCAACAGAGTATAATAGAAACTCCAGTAACAGACTCTTACAGTAATTTAAGATGAAGATGACGATGAAATATAGTGGATAAAGTATCTTTTTGATAAAAGGTAATAGGTCAATTGGATATCTTTAGGAGAAGAAAATTGATCCTATATCATAAATAAATATGAGAGATAGGAGACAGATGGTGGCTTAGTGGTAAATTATGACAATCTTTACGTTGATCCCACATGGAAAAGTTCCTGGTTTAAGTGCAGAGACTTCTCTGAGTATGTAGGGTATGAGCTTGCCAATGATTCAGGGATAGCTGGAGACTGGTGGTGGATAGCAGCTTCAAGACGCGTTGGGAGTGCTCTTTCTCTCTTACTCTCTCTCTCTTTTTCTCTGCCTCTTTCTCAACCTCTGTCATGGAAGAAATAAATGGAAGAAAAAAAGAAACTTTTAAGAGTGAAAGCTAAAGCTATATGTTTTCTTGAAGAAAACATAGGAGAATACCTTCATGAAATGAAGAAGAAAATTTTCACAGGACACATAATGGAAAAACCATAGTAAATTGGCCCACATTAAGATTAGGAACTCCTCTTCAGCAAAGAGTACAATTAAAAGAATAAAGAGGCAAGCCATAGACTAAGACATTTGTTCTTACGTAACTGACAATAGATTCATGTAAAGTATATTTTAAAAATGCTTGGAGTCAACAGATGGCATAGTGGTTACATCGCTGGACCCTCACATGGCTGATCGGGATGTGAGTCTTGAACTGGGTAGCTCGAAAATCATACCAGGTGTATGTGTGTGTGTGCCCAAAATACCAGGAGGAGAATAGAGTAGAAGGGATTGTGGCATGGCCATCTCCTACCCCCACCCACCTAGCCCCCGAGGATGATTTCTCACTTCCTTCTCACTGTCTCTGTCTCTCTCTCTCTCCAGTGATCGGATGTGCCCTATTGCAAAAACCTCTTAAAAACAAACAAACAAGTAAAAACTGCTGTAAGCCATTATCAAAAAGGGAGATGATCCAATAGATAAAATGTACAGGAGATTTTAGCAATAATGTCCCAGAAGATATCCAAATATTCAATAGAGATATGAAAAGTGCTCCAATCCATTAGTCATCAGGAAAATGCAAATTAAAACTATAATGTGATTACAAAAGAATGGCTAAAATAAAACAACATTTCCAGTGTTGTCAAGCATATAGAGCAATGGCAGCACTTATCCACCATTGGTTACAGTGTAAATTAGTGTCCACTGAGGAAACTAGTTGGTAATAACTAACCTTAGCTGAACATATGCTTATTCTGTCACCCGCTAGGATCATGGGACCCTTAGTTTATACTATATAGCCAACAAAATTCATATATATAAGTGTGTGTGTGTGTATATATATATATATAAATATGTGTGTGTGTATATATATATATATATATACACACACACACACATATGCATATGTATGTTTTG
>NW_006159844.1:1088250-1120125 GCF_000334495.1 Tupaia belangeri chinensis | reverse complement strand
GGGATGTGTATGTGTGTGCATGTGTGTATGTGTGTGCCCAAAATCCTGAGAGAAGAAGGGATTGTCGTGTGACTATCCCCCATGAGGGTGCTTTCATACTTTGTCTCTTCCTCCAGTGAGTGCACACTACAGCAAAATTAAAAAGGAAGAAAGAAATATTTGCTTTTTTAAGCATAATTTTTATTTTAGTGTATCAAATGTATAGGAAAATGCACAAATTATGTTATTTAACAAATTTTTACAAACTGAAACCCATACTCAGATTAAGAAACAAATCCTTACTAGCACACCAATAAATCTATAAACTTAATTATGAGAAATAATAACCATAGGCAAAAAAATAGTGTATGATTCTATTTACATAAAGTTTATAAACAGGCAACACTAATGTATGAGAAGTATTCAAAAAGTTCATGGAAAATGAAATTAAAATATGAGTTTACTTTGGTTCCAAACTTTTTTTTTTTTTTTCTTGCACATCAATGTTTATTGCAGCATTATTCATAATCACTAAGACATGGAACCAACTTAAATGTCCACAAACAGATGGATGACAGAAGTGTGGCACATACACTCTATGGAATGCTACTCAGCCATAAAAAACAAGACCCTGGTATTTGATAGAAAGTGGTCAAATATGGAGGATCTATTGAGTGAAGCAAGTCAGGATATGAAAGAAAGGTACTGTATGTATCCACTTAAAATATACTGACTATCCGCACTTTATGGTAAAGATCGAAATATTGGAGGGCATAAAAACAGTGAAAATAGTTATGGACAGTGTGAAGGCAGTGTGGAACAGGGCAGGGGGCACAAGAGAAGAGTATAGAGAAGGGTAGCAAGAGAACAGAGAGGTATGACATTAGTGGGACACAGAAATGGTTTATTACCTGCTGATGATAACACGTATAGTATTCTCAACTGGACTGATAAGAGAAGTTTATGTTGGGCAAATTCTTTTTTTTTAATTTTTTATTTTAAATTTATTCATTTTCTACATTAATTCACTATACACCATCACAACACACAAATGAATTTTCCATCCAAAATACACTGTGCATTGGCTCAATCAAGCACATCAACATACATGTTCTCAGCAAATAAATTTCCAATTCTTATGTCCTGCATACCTTGCCTTTTGTTTTGCCATCCTTGATTCCCCATCCCCCACCCTCTGCTATGTCCCATCCTCCTCCCCCATTGTCCCTGGCATCCATGGTTGCCCTCCATGCCTTCTCCCCCCGCCCCCATTCAATTGTTCTGCCAATGAATCAAACTTTTGAAATACATGTATAGTTCTTTCAGAATATGCACCTTCCATGGACTTTTTGCAGACCCTCTCACATAGTGTTAGATGCCAGGACAGGGTTGCTCTGGAAGGGGTTTCTGGAGTGCTTGTAATGTTTTGTTTCTTGATGTAGTATTGATTTCAAATTCATAAAAATTAATTGAATAATGCACTTATGTGCATTTTTCTATACATTTGCTATATTAATAGGTATGCTAAAAAAGGCAGCTCAAAACAAAACTTTCCTTAGAAAGGATTCTAATGGGGAAGGAAAAATACATTTAATTGATACAAAAATGAAAAGTTATATGCTGATGATAATATATATGGTAATATCTTTATCTTGACCTATAAGTATTGTATTCATGCTAGGAAAAGCCATGTTGTATGCTGTAAAGGTGTATAGTAATTAAATGTAAATGATAAAAAGAAAGGGTTCTAATGATATATATTGTTTAAATTATATATTTTTTTAATTGAAATAAGGGCAGATAAAGTGATATTCATATAATTTTAGTACTCAATGGTAAATTAAACTGTGTCATGGCAAGTTGTGAAGAAAATATTTAATGTGCATTTGAAAAGTAATGAGAACCATAAATGCATTTTAATTGTATATTTATAGAGTAAGATCAGACTTAGATTTCTCTTTTCAGTTTGGAGCACCAAAAAATATAAACTTTCAGTACCTTGGTAACTATATAAAAAGCATTATTCAGCAAACAGCAGTTTTGTGTATTTACTAGTTGTAATTAAATCATAGTTTTTTGATACTTCAGGTTTCCATTTGTCATCGAAATGTAAAAGTTAATTCACACTCATACTAATTTATAAACTCTATTCCCTTTTCTAGTTTTTCAGTATGTGTTTTATCTTATCAGAAATCTTTTTTGATGAGTGTGTGTGCCTGGATCTTTGTGTAGAAGTTTTCCCCTTACGCTAATTAAATAATTAAACAACTTGTTTCGAAATGTTGAAATGCCAAATGTCCAGTTTCTCTACTTCCACAGACTTCTTTCTCTGACAGCCAACAATGCTCTAAGTGTTTGACATTCAGAAATTGGAAAGAATAGGTCAGGACTGTGGTGAGTTGGTTTGCATTTTAAGTAGGCTCTGAGTGAAAAGAGGAATGAGATGTGTTGGATGGCAATTTCTCTTAGTTGTTTTTTGTGTTTTTTTTTAAGATTTTTTTCAAGAGAAAACTGAAACTAAACTGGTTTGTTTTCCTTATCTCAACCTTGCTTCTTTAATAGTAATCTCTTTAGAAAATTATAGTAATCTGAATGTGACTATTCAAAAGTTATATAATATTTATAATAGAATCAAATGATATCATGATGCACATTTTCAAGGGAATTATAATCACTGAGGATGGTGGCACAGCACCCAAACTTGATGTTCTGGAAGTCTGACCCGCATGGGAAGGTTCTATGTTCTGGTTTGGAGACCTCTTCCTGAATATTCTGGATATGCTTGTGCCCATGATCTGGAGCAGGTCTGAGACTCCATTGAAGGTTCTTTTTTTCTGCTTCTTCCTCTCTTTCTCTGCTCCTCTTCCACATGGAAGAAATAAATAAATAAATGTAAACAAAGAAGAGAGGGAAACAGTTAATTCACATTTAAGAAAGTTAAAAAAAAGAATCACTTATTGTGGCACTGGGTATTTTTTATGGCAAAAGTTTTTTACTTTCCCTGCTTTGAATATAGCAACTTTATTGCTTTGAAAATTATTTTTACATAAAAATGTAATACTTATTGTTAATCTTTTCCACTCAGGTTTACAAGGGTAAGATTGTTGAGAACAGTCACATTATAATCCAATCACAAATCTGTGTTAGCCAGTGGTTTTCATTTCTTCGTCAGTTGAGATATTTACTTAGACTTTGATGACTATATTTGCTTAAGGTTTGTCACTTTTATTTTCTCCTCACCTGCTGTGGAAAATGTAAATAATGCCAATAAAAGTAGCAAAGAGAAGAGGAGAAAGGAGTAGCAATAGTCACAAAAGCAAGGGATTAGGCATAATTAGTGAACTTAATCATTGAATCTGAATAACCAAGTCACAGGTTATAGCTCATACATTCCCTCCATGGGAAATTATGCTTTTGTTGTTGTACTGACATTTTCTGGTAATAAATATTATCAAAGATAGGGGAGTTCCCTTTCCTTGTCATTGACTTCCTAAGCCAACAGCAGGTAATTGATGGAGTCTGAGCCTGTGTGCTGACGGCTTCATGGAGCCCATATGAAATGGTTGTGAAGTGATTAACAAGTAATATCCATGAGCCTGTGCACCACAGGATGCTTAATGATGCCACTATGATGGGCTGTCATGACAATGTGCAATGAAGAGGAGTCTACAGCCTCTAGGATAGGTGCTGTCTGGGCCTCAGTGCTGGATATTTCTATCAATTCCTTATTGCGTTTGGAACTTGATATCAGATCTATGTAATGTCATTATATGTATGTATGTATTTTAAATTCAATTAAATTCATTGTTATTTGAATATACTTAACTTTTAGAGATTGAGTTCAATGTTTTGTAAGCAAGTATGTTTGTCACTTCTAGAAAGGCCCTTAATGAGAGAACCTTGTAAGCATTTTTATCTATGCATAATTTATGTAGACCCTGTTGGAATATTACAATCAAAATTCAGGTGCTTGGAATAGGAAAAATCAGTTAAGTAACTTAAAAAAAACTCTCCTTGAGGATTTCTCTCCTATCTGAATGTCACATCACTTTAGTCTGTTCAGTAGTCTTCAAAACACACATAGAGAGTTTGAGATTCCTGAATTGGTTTGAATAACCTTTAAAATGAATCATTTATGATTTTTTTTTTCTATTTTTGAAGAGGTTTTTGCTATAGGGCATGTGCACTTGCCAGAAAGACAGAGAGTGATGAGAGATGGCCAGTGAGAAATCCCCCCAGGGGGGATGGCCACACTGCAATCCCTTCTCCTCCATTCTCCTCTCGGGATCTTGGACATGCATGCACATGCGCCTGGCATGGGTTTAAGCAATCAGGTTCAGGACTCGAACAGGGGTCAACTACATGGGAGTACAGCGACACAGCCATTATGCTAACTGCTGGTCCCTTGTTTATGATTTTTTTTTTGAAGCTACTTGTAAATTTTTACATCTCAAATGGTTTTTCGTAGTATTTTGGCTTACATTACATGTTGACAATCTGGCAAGCTAATGTATAAATTAACTGTCTCATAATCAGGATTATTTCATTGATAGAAAGGTGTCAATATAATGCTATAGCCAGGCTAGACTATATTAGAATTAAACTTTCAATGTGTTTTGGAAGAAATTGTTACAACTCTTTATCATAAAAAGAATAATTGTGAAAACTCTGAAAACTGTTCACAGACTCAAAGCCAAATTGTTCTTTGTTAAAACACCTGTAGTTAATTGGAATATGTTGAGGTGTTCCAGATTCCAGTGGAAAGATTGTTTTTGGCTAAACAGGTTAAATAAGACATTGCCAAGAAATGATAAGAGAAAACTTATCTTTTACTCCCAGAGTGTCACTGGAGTCAACTGATGGTTTATCAAGTGCTAATATGACCTCTCTTTGAAGATGTAAATGATTAAGCCCTAAGTCTTGTTCAGCACTTTTTGAATCCTAGAAATGTTGACTCAAGTTCTTTTCTAAACGGTAAAATTGGAACATATTAACATTTTTATTTAGCATTTCGAAGATTCATTTTAATTTGTAGTCTTAAGTATAGCTTGTAATTCAACTTCCCCTTTATTCTTTCCCTTACTCGAGAAATGAATTTGCCTTTGAATTATGCAACAGTAATAGATTCAGCTTACTAATTTTTAATGTTTTTGCAGGATGCTGAAAAAGACATGGCTTTCCCCACCTTGTAAATAGCTTTTCGCCATTGTAGTTCTATTTAGTACTAAATGAAGTGAAAAATGTGTGTTTCATGGTTTCAGGATAGAGAACATAGAATACTCACTGGACATTCAGCAGATTACAAAGCAACTGAGAAAAGGGGAAACCTGGGGTTATAATGGACTGATCTAGGGGAGCTATCAGTGTCGATTCCTGTTCTGGTGGGTGGTGGCGGTATCCACAGTGACTATCCTACCTACCCCTAGTGAGAGGGAAGGTGGCCCTTCATCACTGATGTGCCACAGAAATAGACTCATCTTTATCTTTTGTGGGCATTCTCCTGGCTTCATGTAATATTCTGGGGACACACTCAGCAAGATGCAGTTGATTGCAGCAGATAGAAGACAATTGTGAAGGTATGGAACCTGGAAACGGACCTCTTAGTCTTGGAGGGAAGGACAGGTATACTCTGGTACTATTATATGGTTCTTCACACTATGGTGTGAAGGACCTGTGGGTAGTGCCTGTCTCTCTCTCTCTTTCATTCTCTGTCTGCTCCTCTCTCATGGGAGAAATAAATAAATAAGATTAAAAAACTGTATCTTGGAAGAATCAGAGAAGACTAAGTGTGATTGTTGGAAAATAGAACTTGGATATTAGTAGGGTGTGTGCCAGAATAGGCTTGCACTGACCGGCGAGAGCTGATTGTTATCATTTGTAAAACCACTGTGAGCTGACGGATGCCTTATTGATAACTTGAAATTGATAATGATGGGGGTATTTACACCATGGAATCACAAATGTCATGAATCAGGCCTTCCTCTCCTCTCCCACTCCTGGAACCGTTTGTTAAACATTTACCAGTATCACCACTGGGTGTGATGGAGAGAGGACAACTTTGAGTGTGGTCAGGCTAGGAGAAGATTTTGCTTTTCCCTATTAAAGGCAAGCTATTAAACCTAATTTTTTTTAACCTGGCAAAATAGGAGTATTATAAAAATTAAATTAGCTAAAATAGGAAATACCTGGCATATTATAGCTTCTTCATTGTTTTTGAATCCTCTTTCCTCCACTCTCCTGGTAGAACTAGCCCTAGACTCTGGGGTGAGAATAAATTATAAATGGAGGTCAATATTCTGCAACTGTGGAGAGAGAAGGGCCAGAAGTGGGCACAGGAAGGAAGTTATATATGAGGGGTACCATATCCCAAACCACTACATCATTGCAGGATCTTACTGGGGGAAGTTAAGGAAATGTCTTACATCGCATCACAGTGCCTCTGGAGAGGCAGGAGTGCTTCATTCAGGTCTTTCTCTTTTAGGTAGCTGTGCTGAGTTGGTGTAATGAGCCCAGCCTGGGAGGCAGAAGCCTGTGGGCACTAGAGTGATCAGAACCTTGAATCTCCCAGCATGGTTTGGATTTGGTTCTAGTGAAGACAATTCCCTTGTGCAATTCTATGGTTTTAAGTAGTATAAGACCAGATGGAACCTGTAAGACCCATTGTTTTAGATTTGGTACAGGCAAATAAAAATTCTCATACAATGTCAGGACAAATGTATAGTCTGGAAAGAATTTCCCACATTAAGGGCAATCAAAATAAAACAAACTAAGCAAAGAAGACTCGTAACTAGGACAAATGACCAAAAGCAGACATACAGAAACGTACATCAAGAGGAAGAGAGAAGGAGAATAATATATAAAACAAAGAATAAATTCAGTTCAAAACATTAAAATATATTCCTGTTGATTTACTTTATAGAGAAACTTAGTGAAAATGTGAATTTATTCTGTATCTCTGTCTCTCTCTGTCTGGTGAGTGCACACACCCTATAACAAAAATCTCTCCAAAAAATGTGAATTTATTAAAACCCAGTCTCATAGATAATTATGATTAAAGAGCAGAATGGGATGAAAAGGGGTTTTCTGAATAAGAGAACAAATTGAGAACCAAAGGAACACCATTACAGATCCAGTAAATAACACTGAAGCAATAAGGAGCAAGAAAAAACCCCTTAAAATTCAACTTAAGGGATAGAGTAAAAGTTCAAGATAATTATAGTGAATGTAGAAGGAAATGACAAAAGGACAAAAGCAATTACAAAGATTTCTTAAAGTTTCTATTTTTGATTTCAAGTATTTCCTTCCAAAGAGAAGGCTGTTTCTAGACAAATAATCATTCCTGTTTTCTTTCACAAGACTTCAACGTGATGGAAAAAATGGTTTGGCCCTTCACTGAACTGACTCCTAACTACCAATGACTTCTAGAAATGTCTTTTTCTAAACATTGACAAAATTATTTTATCACTCTTCCTGGATTTATATAGGGGAATAGTAACTCTGAGATTAGTGCAGTCAAAAAAAGTTCTCCAAATTTTGGTTAACAATGTATAACAGGATGCTGAAATTTTCTTTGTATCAGAACTTTGGCTAAAACTCCAAAAGAAAACGAATGAGTATCTTCATATTTTATGAAGGCCATCAATAAACTTTGATATCCCCCCATCTTTAGCCTAGTTCTGTGTTGTCATAGACTAAAAAATAATTTATTAAAGGCACAAATTAAAACAAAACAAAACAAATGAAAATAGAAAGTGGAATTGGCCCAGCTGCTCTATCACCTCCAGTGAATATGAGCAAAAGTGATGGAAATTTGAGGGTATTCATTGGGGTTTTGAGTTCTTGGTCTGAAGGGAGTGATGTAGCACTTCCTTGATCAAAATCCTTCACAAACTAAGAAAAACGGGGTCTAAAAGAATTCTTCAAAGAAATGGGGATGCCTGGAAGAGGATGACATTGGTATCTCAGTCCTGGTTTAGAGTCTGTTCCGATAACAGCCTAATTGATCCATCCCACAATTACGTAAGCAAACTTTGTGGAGCAAACTGATAGCAACTGCAAGGCAGAAAAGGAACACCAGGTGAAAAGTTTAAGCATCCGCTATGCAGGGAACAAGAAGGTGGAATTTTGTATTGGGTTACCAATCCAAGGGAGACAGGTGGACTTTATCACTGGTGATAGTGTTTGAGGCGGGCATAAAAGTCCTGAGGCAGAACAGGTGTGCCAAACCAGAAGGCTTTCTACAGAGAGAAATGTTTTCTAGGTTTCACAAGTTCTCTCCTTAAAAAAAAAAAAATGAACCTTTCAGTGCTCACTGTACAGAGAACATCTTTGGCTACAACAAGACTATACAACTGCACAGGTAGGTTAATATTTTGGCACTTTTTTGTTAAGTTCTTTCAGTATTAATGAAAGTAGAGCTAAAACAAGTGAAAGCAAGACAGGGAAGAGAAGCTCAAGGAGCCCAAGTTAGGAGAGGGAAGTGTTTATTTGGTATGAAATTGGGCAGGATTGGTAACTTCAAGAGCTCAAATGTCCAGAAAGCATTACAGGTTCTGTTTCATATATATATATAATATTTAAAAGAGATGAGAAGGGGAGAGTCAAAGGCATCATAATTGAAGATAATAAAAATCATTCCATGTTTGGACTGCATGGGTAGATCGCTTATTCCATTTATCCTTTAGCACGGCTGATACATTTATGATTATAAACTATATGACATTTTTGAGAAGCTAAGTTGAATTAAACCTCAAGACACAGATGATTGGCTATATAATTCTTTAACAACTACTTTAGTATTGGTGACAGTCTTTGGAATGAGGTCTATAAATTTTACTCATAATGCTGTAAAAATTATCGCATCTCTCAATGTTTCTAAATCAAATCAATTCAGATTTTAAGCACCCCACCCTTTAACGATATAAGCAAGCAAATATCAGTCATGTTTTGGGACTTTTGTGGACTTCTCCAGATGTTCTTTCTTTATCCTTCTGAGAGTCATTTTCCATAAACTACTTTTCTTGGTAAAGATTCCGTATGCTTGCTCCTGGAGGGGCCTTCTTTCTTAATGTAATGAAGGGAATGGTTGGCATTTTAGTTTTACTTACTATTTCACCATGTTAGGTAAGTTATTACTCTGAAATCATTGACATAAAGAATGGGTAAAAAGAAGAAAATAAAGTGAAGGAGACAAGATGGCAGTGAAAATAATGATAAACAAGAAAGAGAAAAAAATAGATAAAGTTAAAACAAAATAAGGAGTGGTGGTGATATCAGAAATTGCTTTGAATTTATATCATAGGAACTGGCATTTCTGAGCCACCCAGCTCTGTGGTTTTCCGGTTTTCATAATTAAATGAATGTAATTGAATGGATGTATGAATGGCATTACTTATGATTTTATAACACTGTCTAAGCAGCTCACTGTTGTATGAAAGTGAATGAGCCCTCTATTTTACTAAACTGTGATCCTGCTTTGGCAGCTGTTACACTGTGATAAATGATTGGTGAATTAATTAATTGAAGAGGTTATTATACTATTAAAATGTATTTCTGCTGAACAGTAATAATGAGAATTCATTGTTAGTCAATGAGTGTCCACTATTCGCTAATGGGAAATTTCTAGTATTATATGTATTTTTGGAATACATTTCTATTAGCACACTAGAAATTTACTTATCTGAAGCGTTGACAACGTTTTCGTTTCATTGAAGGAATATATTGTCATGAAGGGGTCAGTATCTTCCCATTTCAAGCCTGCTTTCTTTTCCTCTGAATTCTCTCCGATAAGTTGTAAACTGATTTTATTAGAACTGAATTCAATCTGCTCACTCATTGCTGTTAAGTTTCATGTATGTAGGACAATTCAATATTTAAGAATTCAGAAATAATTTTCTATTGGTAAGAAAGCATTATCTTTCCTTCCTGATTTTTTAAAAAAATAAATATTCCTATTAAATGATATTCTTTTAATTTTAATTCTTTTTCAAATGTTTACATAAGCCCATTTCTATTTCTGAATATATGGAAATTATAATAGGAAAACTTGATAACTTTCTTTGGTATACTTCTTAGTAAGAGAATTTGTAACATTTTAAGTGGAATTCTTAAACAACGACTCTATAAACTCCCTTTGGATAGTGTAGACAATGGGTCAAGTAGGACCAGTTTTTCCCTATCACTTAGCATGGGGGACTGCACCCAAATTTAGTATCCCATGGGACTGGTGGTTTCCTTTCCTTTGTCACTAGGGGTTGCTTGTAGCTAAAGACATGGCCTGCCGGTGGCAGTTTGCTTTCCCAAACAACTCCTATAAATAACTAACACCCCAAAAGACTATTCTGTATGTCCTTTAAGAGAGAAATCACAGAGTCAATATCCTTCTTCTGGAGGGAGGATGCACACAGCCTGTCTAGCACGGCACCCTGGTCCTTGTTTGCTTTGCCTATAGTAGGATATGGGACTGGGGCCTTCTCTTTTCCTATCCTTGTCTTACAAGTTTTCTCAGGAAATCTGCTATGATGTAGACTCCAGGGACTTAACCTTTAGGGACAGAAATCCATTGTATATATTAATTCATGTGAACAGTGGAAGTGCTTGTTCACTCTTCTGGTTTCTTTATGGGAAAATTTCTCTAACCATGCCTGGTCTTTTGCTCTAGCCTTTACTCTCCCCAGTTGGGGCTGACTGAGTTATCTTACTGATCAAGAACAGCATTGTTGGGAACCAGCAGTTAGTGTAATGGCTATGTCACTGGAATCCCACGTAGTTGACTGTGGTTCGCGTCCCGGACCTGGTGGCTTAAGACTCGTGCCAGGCGCATGTGTGTGCATGCCCAAGATCCCGAGAGGAGAATGGAGGATAAGGGATTGGGGCGTGACCATCCCCCCTGGGGGGTGATTTCTCACTTTCTGTCTCTATGTCTCTCTCTCTCTGGCAAACGCACGCGCCCTATAGCAAAAACCTCTCCAAAAATAAAAGAACAACATTGTTCTACATTTATCATTTGTCAGGAGCAAATCTGTGAAGAGTCGTAAATGAAATGCTTTGTGGAACTTTTTTCCTTCTCTCTCCACTCTGGACCAGAGGAAATAGTGACTCATGTAAATATTTAGCTCTATAGACTTGAACTTTCTGTGGGAAGTCTGAAGTCTGTTTCTGGGGCTGGATTTGGAATGGAGGGAGTTTCCAGGCTTTGCTAGCTCTCACACGAAACTCTGTCTTCCAACTCAGCATTTACCAGTGACAAAAGTGTTATTTTGGTCTTTCATTTGTTTTATTTTTCTACTGGTTCTGAAGTCTGAAGAAAGGGATGATACTGACGGGGTCTCCTTAGACTCCATTTTATGCATTTTCTCCAGCAGGGAGCTGAGGCAAGATTTAAGCAGTGAATATAATGGTGTTCTCTTGCTCAAATGCTCCTTTCAGTGACTGATTGAGCTATACTTTGTTTAAAGGGGGATTTTAAGAAGAGAGAGATGTTTAACATTCCAAATGTTTAAAATTGAGTATTTGGATCTGGTGAATTTGAAGGTATCAACCCAGTAGAGATGTTTTCTTTCCAGGCTTAATAAATAGACAACTTGAACTTTTGTAGCCCAAATTCTTTTCTTAGCTCCATTCTCATTGTGGCAATGGTTCTGAGCTAGAAATGGAAAAATATCGTCTGTCATAGAGATTTCATTTGTCAGTTGGTTTAACTCTGAGGAGAGTACTTCACTCTGTTGAGGAGTACTTTAATGGCTTTAGAAGTGTTCATGGAGATATAGCATGTTTAAAGTGGCATGCAAATTCTAGTATTTAAAAGTGTAAGGCAAAATTTTGTGACACAACATGTCATACATTAATGATTTAATTACTAAGTTGATTTATTGGCCACAGAGTTCAGTTAAAAGAATGATTATATTGATGGTACCCTGAAAAGATAGAATGAATTCTAGTTAAGGTCATTTGATGTTGAAAATAATTGCTTTAAACTTAAATCTCTTGTGAAGCTAAGTCTCTAGTAGTCTGAACACAGCTTCTCTGTGCAGTGTTGAACCTCCATGAATCTGTTTGCTGACTATAGACTGAATTTTGAAAAATGTACTTTGCTGTTAGAAATGGACTGAATAAACTGGAAAACATCTTTTTAAAAATTAGTGAAAAAAGATACAACTTGTGAATTAAGCTTAAGTGAACCAAACTATTCTCTTGGTAGCTAAGACTTCATTTTGCTGTAATGCTTTACAGGTAGAAGAAAAATCACTTTAGGACAAACTAATGGTTTTCCTCAAGAAAATTTGTTATTATATTTTACTGTATTGCTAGAAATTATATTGCCTATCTAGGGAAAATGTGGAAGGATTTAATTTGTCCAGGTTCTCTATAGAGGATTTACAAATTCAAGAAAGTGATATGAGAACAGTAACTGGAAGGAACAATCCCCCAGTCCAGCCTGCTATGTCAGTGTCCTAGGAATTGAATTCCAAGCTGGGGGTTTGGAAAGTTTGCATTGAACGATATTATTTATGTTCATTTTCCTATTTTCAGTTTTATTCTCTTTTTGTCCTACGATAATCCCATCTCCTTCTCTTCGTAATATTAGTGACTTTTATCTATAGCTCCACTGTGCCACATTACATATTTTTAGACTATGACTCCTCTAAGGAAAGAATTACAGTGTAATTGTATCCACTGAGGAATGCCTGCACAGGCTAGTACCAATAAGTATTTATTAACTAAATAAATGAGCTATTAGTATGTGAATACATGGTAATTTGGTTACTTGGAAACCTTCTTTGTAATATATGATCTGTTTTGTGATTTTATTACAGAAGATTATTTTGCATATATTCTAAAGCAGAACAACTTTATCCTTCAACAGAATAGGTTTAATTGCAAAATATTGCTTCTTTGCAAAGTTCCAGTGATGATTCATTGCTTTTCATTATTTCACTGGCATCTAACTGTGCATGGTCCATTGCGCACGCCATCATCACTAATGAAGAAGTACTTTCCGACGGTGGGATGGATCAGGTGCTCTGTCTTGTCTGCCTAACTGGAGACTCCTGGGATAAAAAGTGCCTATTTCCTGGAAGTTTACTAGCATTACTTTTTGCTCTTGTTTGGCTTGTATGTAATATTGATACATCTACTTATTTATAGTCCTTTTAAGGTTTGGATTTTTTTTTTTGGTATAAGTAATACTATTTACATATCTTAGGAGTGACTCAGCCTATTATTTATTATAAAAATTCAAATATAACTTTTGAACAAATGATTCAAACAGCTATCATAGAAGTGATTACAAACACACAGAAACATAGTGTATCATTCCTGAGAACTATGGAACTCCAGCTTGAGGAAAGAATCCTATAGATTAAATGCAAATTGATTTCCAGTCTGGATAGAGGGATACACCCACAGTGCACCTCCCTGCATCACACATACACATTGTTAAGTTTCCTTTAGGAATTGGCCTATGCCACACTTTCTTTGAATGTTCTGTCTTCTAGAATTTTATTTCCATAACCTTGCAAACAAGAAGCCTCAATGATACAAGAAAGGCTAAGGAGTGAGTTTTTCTTCTGAGTTATTTTCATATATCATGTGTTATGTGTCACTTAATTATAAGGATATATTCTAAGAAATGTGTTGATAGGCAATTTCATCATCATTCAAGCATGATCTAGTGTACTTACACATACCCAGGAGGTGTAGCTTACTACTCACTCATGGTACATGGTATAGCTCATTGCTCCTAGGCTATAGGATGTTACTGTACTAAATACTGTAGTCAATTGTAGCACAATGGTATTTGTGTATATAAACATAATTTAAACAAAAATATGGCAAAAAATATAATTAAAAAATAGTATACTTGTGAGGGGGAACTTTAATGCATCAAGCTTATAGGACGGAAATTTGCTCTGGGTGAGTCAGTGAGTGGTGAATGAATGTGAAGGCATAAGCCATACACTACCATAGACTTTATAAACTGTACACTTCTGCAACAGTAAATTCATTAAGTTTGTTCTTTAGTAATTAACTTTAACTTAACTGTATTTTTTTACTCTATACATTTTAAAATTTGTTTTAACTTTTTAATTTTTTATAACAACTTAAAACACAAACACAGCTGTACAGCTATATAAAAACATTTTATTTGTTTATGTCCTTATTCTATAAGCATTTTTTATTTTAAAATTTTCTTTTTAAAGATTTTTGGCATAAGGTGCGTGTGCTTGCTGAAAAAGATAGAAAAGTACAGAGAGAGGGAAAGTGAGAAATCACCACCCAGTGAAGATGGCCACACTGTGATTCCTCCTTTTCTGTTCTTTCAGGATTTTTGGCATGTGCACACACAATTCCAGTGTGTTTTTCAATCCATCGGGTATGGAACTTGAACCAAGAAGTCCACCATGTGCGATCAAGCTGATTTCACCACATACCACCTACTGGAACCCAACTTTCTAATTTTGGGGACCAGCAGTTGGCATAATGGCTATGTAGCTGGACTCTCGTGTAGTCGACCATGGTTCAAGTCCCAGAACCAGTGGCTTAAACTCACGCTGGGCGTGTGTGCGTATGTGCCCAAGATCCCAAGAGGAGAATGGAGGAGAAGGGATTGTGGCATGGCCATTCCCCTGATGGGTGATTTCTCGCTTTCTGTCTCTCTGTCTCTCTGGCAAGTGCATGCACCCTATAGCAAAAACCTCTCCCCCCAAATTTTTTTTCTAATTTTTAAAAAAACATTTTTGGTAAAACTAAGATATCTCTCGTGCAAGCACACATCTTTGCCCCATCTTTTTTTAAAGTCTAAGACACAAACACATATACACACAGGGTCAGTATCAGTCTTTTTCCTCCATGTCTTGTTCTACTGGGAGGGCCATGAGATTAAATCAAGCATAAGAGAAAATGATGCAATCTGGATTTTTGGTAAGCACCAAATGAATAAGGCTCCTTCTGGTGTAACATAGTATGCTACTTTATAGTAGACTTCTTTCTTTTATAAGTAGATTGAATACACCCTAAAATAACAATTGCAAGTATACTATAATCTATCTATAAACGAGTTACATAGATGACAGGAATTTTTCAGCTCCATTGTGATTTTATGAGACCACTGTGGAACATGTGATAATTCACAATGTCCTTATATGGTGCACGACTATATAATTCTCAATAGAATTAATAGACTTTTGTGCTTGGTTTTCTTTTCTGGGCTTCCTCATACAGACTTCCAGAGCACTATATGATATAAATATGTTGACATTTTAGTATCTTTCATTATTAGTAAACTGACATTTTGGTTTATAAGTAAACTTGAAATTCCAATTATCTGACTTTTTTAACAGAAAAAACACTGTAACTGAACTTTCTGTTAGGAAAACATGTCGAGAAAATGCCACATACATGAATGTCTAGTATTTTCCTGTTAAGTATGTTTTGTTCTTACCATGTTGTGCTCAGACCTGCCTATAAATATTCCGGCTTAAACATGTGCTACAAAGAGGCTACCACTAGGCTAGGAGTCTTTGCGTCTTAAGATGCTTCTGAACAATACAAAGAGAATAGGCAAGCATGTTTGGTTGTGTTGAGGCTGAGTCCTTCTATTTAGTCATGATTTGGGCTTTGCTGTTCTTTGCTTAAGGTTTCTATTTCTGCTGTATAAAAATGGTCTTTTAGGTAAAGAATATTTGGGAATCTTATTTAAAAAACTTGGGCACTTTAATCAATATTTAAATAATTAATTTGTACTAAAATTCCTTGGATTAAAAAACATGTGATATGTTTTTCAGCATAAAATTTACATTCCCTTTGTTGTAGAAAGGCTGTTTTCCAGTAAATGTAGTCAATAAATTTCTCTCTGAAAGCCCAAATGTGTGTACAAGAACTCTCAAGCATCTGGTTAAGTGGTCTCTGAGAAAGGCTGAAATATAGTGCTTTAGTGGTTGGTAAACTATGAGAAATCTCCTTTTGAAATGAAATGAAAATGTTTTTGTGGTACAGGAAGAAAAAAAGTCTTTCAAATTTATTGAAATTTCCATTATCTCTCCTAAAGAAAAAATTGCTAATTTTTAAAAAACTGTTGAATATAGTTTATAGACATGGAAGTAAACATCAAGCAGTTTAGTGCGTGTGTGTGTGTGTTTCAAACAGAAGTGACTGAGTATGGGAGATTAGTCCTCTTAGGTGGGTACGGGATAGCTTTAAAGGGTCTTCCTTTGTTTCCTAAGGGAATTTGACTTTATTAATCAGTATAGGGATTGATAAACATTTTCTATAATATGCCAGGTAGTAAATAGTTTAGACTTTGTGAGTCATACATTTTAGTATCTCCCATTATTAGTAAACTGACACTTTGGTTTATAAATAAGCCAAATTAGAGTCTGTCAGTTCAATTCTGTTGTAGAATGAAAGTGGCGATGGGGCAATGTGAGTGAATATGGCTGTGTTTCAATAAAACTTTGTTTATGAACACTGACATTTAAATATTATGTAACTTCTACGTGTCATGAAACAGTGTTCCTCTTTTGATTTACATTTTTAAATGTCTTTCTTAAGATAAAGACAACAACTCTTAGCTCACAGACTATATAAAAACAGGCTGTAGGTAGGATTTGGTTTATGGGTCATAGCTTGCTAACCCCTGCTGCTATCATTGATTAAGGTATCGATGATGATGAAGTATTATCCTTGATGATATTGTGATTAAAAAAACTATCATTGATGATTAGAGAGTTTTAATCAGGCAGGAGACATCCTCTTGCATTCAAGAAAAGTCTCTTCTATGTAGCATTTTCTTTTTTTTGGAGACATTTTTGCTATAGGGCGTGTGTGCTCCCCAGACAGACAGAGAGACAGAAAGCGAGAAATCACCCTCCAGGGGGGATGGCCACTCCCCAATCGCTTCTCCTCCATTCTCCTCTCAGGATCTTGGGCACGCACCCACACACGCCCAGCATGTTTTAAGCCACCGGGTCTGAGACGCAAACCGTGGTCGACTACATGGAAGTCCAGCAACATAGCCATTATGTTAACTGCTGGTCCCTATGTAGAATTTTCTAAACCATGCTCCAGGAAACCATAGTAGAAGTTTCTCCAGGCAAAAAGATCTTATGATCAAATACTCAGGAAATGTACTGGATTGCATCCTCCTCCTAGATAGTCACAAAACGTGTTAGTATATTAAAGACTCTGGGAAGGGCTGCAAAAACAACTTATTTAACTTTCTTGTTTTCTTAATTCAATGCTCACTATATTTATTTATGGAAACTTCTGTGGAGCATACCTTAGGAAATGCCATTTTTGTGGCAATTCTGTTAAATGAAGAATTGAACTAAAGCTCATGGAGATCAATTAAGTAGAAATCCACTGTAATATTTAAGAGAAAGCACTGAGAGAACAGACCAGGGAGTGTCAGTGGACTGTAGAAACCCCATTGTTATCAAAGAAACATATTTTTTAGAGGACAGAGAAGGCAATCCTAAATTTTTAAGTCTATAAAATATGAAAAATATTACAGGTAAAGTCCCATAGCACAGTGGTTAAATACTGTGCATAGAAATCCATATCCCACATGGCTGACTATGGTTTGAATTATGAAGAAAAACACTCTGGGTACATGTGCATGTATGCCCCTAATCCTGACAGGATAGAGAAATGGAGGGAGTGGGATTGTAGCGTGACTGCACCCTGTTGGGGAATGCTTTATCACCTCTCTCTGGATCCTCTGGCAATAATTAAAAGAAAATGAAAAAGTTAAAATACAGAAACTACAAATGTATCTATGATTCTCATACACAGTATTTGAAAAGGCTACATTTTAGAAAATAAAAACTATACAACGAACAGTAAAAAGATATGAATACTTCAAAAAAAAAATCCTTGTTAACAAGGACAATAGGACAGAGATTAAAGCAAACTAAGATGCAAAACGTTATTTCAATCTAAAATATTTCGTTTCAAAAGAAAACACTTTTTTTCCCTGTGGTTTTGTTTGCTTTTTCCTCTAATTTTATTAATTTATTTTACATTTTCCCACAAATGTTCACTTTAAATATCAAAAATTTTTGCCCATACTTCATAGTTATTGACAGTTAAACAACTTTCAAAATTTCAAAAAGTTGAATTTTAAAGAAAACTTTCAAAATATTTGTTATGATTTTGTTTGTGACTCTATAATAACAGAGACAATATGGTTTTAAATATTTTTGAGAAAATATTTACATGTCAACCAGTCAAACTGTTGAAAAGCAAACACCCAGCACACAATTCACACATGAACCTTCCCAGCTCAGCTCCACCTACCAAGTATTCTGGGGTTTACCATCTGCTAGCAAAGATAGGTCTCTGTTTCTTCCTTCAGAGTCTTCCTCTAGGTAATCCTCTGGTCGTGGCTTTTTTTTTTTTTTTTTTTGCAGTCTCTACTGATGACAATGCTGGGCTGGAAAAGTCCAGGTATTTTATGGTACAAATTCTTTCAGTGTCTTCTCTAATCCTCTCTGCCAGGCAGAATTGTTTATGGTGCCAAGTCATCTTCCAAGAGCTTCCGTTGGCTTTCTTGAGATCTACCTTAGTTCCATAGCTTTGTGGTCATATCTTCAAATATGGCGTTCTAGTCAAAGCCCTGGCAATAATGAGTATTTCTAATTTCTGATGCAAGGCAGCAGGCATTATTAAACTTATGCAAATAGCCATTCTGCCACAAAATAAGAATATTCACAAATATCTTCCAATTCCAGAGGGGTCAAGAAGGGAGAAAAATTTAGTTTTTAATTTAAAACAAAAACATTTTATCAAATAGCTGAACATATCAACAGCTCAAAAGAAAACAAAATCCTTAAATCTGGAAAACATGGCATAGAAGAAGAAAACACTATTAAATTTTTTAATTTTTTGTAAGTATTGCTATAGGACTTGTGCACTCACCAGGGAGACAGCAAGGTAGCGAGGAACTAAGAAAGTAACCCTTGTGTGGATGGCCATGCTGCAGTCCCTTCTTCATTTTCCTCTTAGGATTTTGGGCATGCATGCACATGTGCCCAGCATTTTTTCAAGTGGCCAGATCCAGGACTTTAAGCACTCAATCAGCTATGTGGGATTTAGCTGCCTTAATATCCGTGCCACCTGTTGGTCCAAAGATGGCTTTATAAAAAGAAATAAAACTTATTTTCTCAGACTGTATTAGTCAGGGTTCTTGGCTGTCAGTAATAGAAACTAATTGGATAACTAGAAGGTGAAAAGAAATGCATTAGAAATATATTTGATAGCTTACAAAACTGCTAACAAGGTAGAAAACAGGCAGTGACCACAGACACCAGAATGTATATTCTGGGTCACCTCATGACACTGAAATGGTCTTAGTAGGATGCTACCACTGGGATCATATCCACATGTTATTTTTTGTTAATTGTACATGTGCATACTCAAGAGAGAAGTGACTACTTGAGCAAAAGGAGGAGAGAAAAGAAGAAAATATCCTTGACAAGGTTTTTTCACACTATGTTCTCCCTTCCCTAATCTTTCAGCTTCTTAGGATTTTTGACACCTGGATCTGGTGTACTTTCAAGCTAACACAGGGATTCTAACTCGAAATCAGTATTTGGCTTCCAGAGCTGCAATGCAGTCTGCAAGGACTGCACCACCAGGCTGGGTCAATATCCTCTTCTGATGGCCTCTCACTACTGCCAATTCCACATTGGCTGATTTCTAAATGAATTGTGTCTTCACATTCCTCCCTTAAGATTCAAGTTCTGGGAATGAATGCTTAATGTCCAATTGGCTGGGCCTATGTCTCCTGCCGGGGTTTTGGATCTCAGGGATAGTGGGGTAAGATAGTGCCCTCCTCACTAAGCTTCCATGGTTGAAGGTAAGCTACTTAAAAACACCAGTATTATAACCCATTGATAATTCTCCACAAAGAGGAGAGGAGTTTGTGTTCTCTCTCCAAATGACAAATATTCACCTCAAAGATAAAGAAAAGAACTTTCTGTGAACAATGCATCTGAAATCCAAAGTATAGTATTTTCATATTGAATAGACTAATTGCAGTGATGGATTATAGCACTTATTTAGAGAATAAAGTTATTGAACATCCAAATGCAAATGTGATTTGCTAAACTTGAGCCTTTGGGATGCAGTAGAATTAGAATTAGGTTTAGTATTAATGAATAGAGTTCAACGATCCTCCCAAACCCCAAAGAATTCAGACAGTGGCTATCTAAAATCTTATGATTTCAGCACACTTTCCTAAAAAGAAACTAAATTAAGATTTAATCATCACTTATTTTTCTGTGGAATAAAGAATCCAGTGTTATAAAACAAAAATGTATTTTTTATTCTTATGATCTAGGGATTTAGGGGTTTTGAAAAAATATTGATGTTTATTGAGATACTTTTTTTTTTTTTTTGGAGAGATTTTCACTGTAGGGCGCGTGCGCTCGCCAGACAGACAGAGAGAGACATTAGAGACAGAAAGCGAGAAATCACCCCCCAGGGGGGATGGTCACGCCGCAATCCCTTCTCCTCCATTCTCCTCTCGGGATCTTGGGCACGCACGCACACGCGCCCGGCGTGAGTTTCAAGCCACCGGGTCCAGGACGTGAACCGCGGTCGACTACGTGGGAGTCCAGCGACATAGCCATTACGCTAACTGCTGGTTCCCTTTATTGAGATACTTTGAGAGCACTTGTAAACCTATTTAATTTGGTCCTGATGCAGTAGAATAAATATTAAGAAAATTTTCACCTTCTTTACTGAAAATTGGAAGTTAACATTTCTGTTGTTTGCAGAGGTTGTTCTCCTTCCCCTGTAATCTTGGAAGGAATTTGAACTACCAAAATTATTAAAATAATATAGGGAAATGGTAAGGACATGATATAGATATTGAGCTATCTTCCTGGAATACTTATTTAAAAATGTAATAAACATAAATAATTCAAAATTTAGTAATTATATTTGGCCCTTAACTTTGGATGGCAATAACCATCTGTTAGTTTTTGTTTCAAAACAAAATTACAGAAGCAAAGACAACTGACACTTTATAATAGAAATAAAACTATCATTATTTCAGAGAAAAGGTGTATGGACATATCTGTATCTCTGTGTCCACTTGCCCCAGACACACAGGTTATGTGAAGCAGCTAATTTAGCATCTGTAACATTTAGTTGTACTTTAATACAAGAACCTTATGCTGGCTCTGGTGATCATGCAAATCTGTTGTCCACTTCATCTCTAATGCACAACTCTGTTTAATTTCTAGAAAGAAACTCAGGAGTTATGAGGTAATTTTTATAAGGGTCTATAGGATATACCCAAGTTACTTTTAAAATATATTGCAACCAAATGCTTGGTTGACTCCTTAACTCATCTGCTGAGTGATTTGCTGCAGCATTGAAGAAAAGCATACAAGTTCAATAAAACTTTGAAAGGGGTTTCATGGCATCCTCTAAGAGATGAGTTAAAGATAAAAAATGAAAGGAATTTGTGAAAAAGTGTTCTAATAAGCAGACATCCTACTTTAGCTACATAGGTGATCAACTGGTAAGCCACGCAGACACATTTATCAAGTGCCCGATATTTGCAGAGCATGATTCAGTATATGGATAGAAGATCAAAGTGAACTGGTAGATATAGACCTTGTTTTCAAAAATGTCTTAAGTGAATAAGGAGATAGGGTGCTCAAATGATAAGTGCAACCTGAAAGTTGGACAGTAACATTTAACTTGGTCTGAGAGGTATAAATAATATTTTCTTCTCCCCTCACAACTTCCTTGCTTTGCTTTGTACTAGGTGCTGGGACTATGATAGCTGTTTCTCTCTGCTGTTCTACTACTGTTCCTATGCTTCAGAAAGTAGGTGGGAAATGGTAAAAATAGGAGAAAGGGACAACATTACAGAATTTTGAGAAATCTTTACAGATTCCATTATAGAAGAGTAGAAGAGTATTAAGAACTCTTATTGTCTGTCCTTGATTTATTTTTCTGAGTATGGTGAAAGGAACTAAGTAATACTCCCATTCCCCTAATTTACAGTAAATGCCATTCAGGGAGGAAGGAAGCTATAAGCTTTCCTTTGAAAGTAGAATTTAGGCAGACTAATAGTGGCCTCTGCATTAAGAAGACAGTTTTCCTTTTTGAAGACTTTTGTGCTATATGACTTCCATTCCTATGCTTTATATAGAATTGACCATTTTGGAATTTCCTCACAGGACTTTCTTGTCCATGTTATTTTACCTCATTCAACAGACTTTTCTGTTTTCAAAAAAAAATCAAATTTACCTTTAAAGGATAGAGATTTATTACAAAAATATTAAAAAAAAATGTGCTATAACTTTGAAGGATTCAGGGAAAGCAGTTCCATACTAGTTTTTACTAAAGCAGAGGCACTGGAAAGAACATTCTGCCTTCTAAATCAAATACTAAGAGGAACAGCACTCCTTGTAGATACACCTTCCATCAAGCAAAAAGGTGACTCTTATAGATAATGACAGAGATTCAGAAAATTGCCCTTTAAAGGTAGCATCTATATAAATGAAAATGAACTATTTGTCTACTCATCTATTATTTTATTACATTAAAAAAGAAAAGAGATTTTTACTACATTTAAATTTTATGCTTGGAATAGTCTGATTTAAAATACTGCATAAATATTTTCCCTCTGACAAACATTGGAGGCAGGAGTACCTCAGAGAGATGGATGAACGTCCAGATGAAGAATGATTGTCTGGTTTTACATATATGCAACCTCATGTTGGGTTTCATGGTGATTGGTATGTTTAAGGACAGTAAATGCTTCCTAGAACAGTGTGAGGAGGTTAGTTTCAAAATAAGACGTTCACATTTAGTGCAGTGGTAGTTCATTTTGATTTATCTGCTCCTTTTATTTTTAAATAGTAATTTTGACTTTGACTTCAGCTATTATGTATTCCTTTGGAATGAATTGCTTAAGCATAGAAATAAAATGACCAGTCAATTCTGTTATATAAACCATATAATTATCACTGAGTTTTGGTGCAATCCAGTAGGAATCGGAATACTTATATTTAGAATACCCACAGTGTAGCCTTAACTATTCTTCCATAAATCTGGGCCACTTGCATATTTTTCTGAGATGAAGTGGAAAATAAATAACTAATTAAAAATGTTTTCTGTGTGCCTGGAAAATAATTTAATCCCCTTGAAGCTAAAATGTATCATTTATAAAATGGAAATGATAATTATTCACTCTATCTGCAGGAATTGGGATGAGATGGTAACAAGGTAACAAATGTTCTGGAAGCTGTAAAATACAAACTATAGGGTGTGGTGGTCACCACACTTTTGCTTTTGTTGGGTTTCCCTGGGTAGGAGGAGAAAGTCATGAGATGGAGATCTGTCTGCAGAGTGTGCTGTAGGATATTCTTAGCAACAGGACTTGAGAGAGACTGAACAGACCAGGAATGAACAAGAGGAATACACAAACAGTGATGCAGTTGTACAAAAGGCCTCAACTAATTACAAGGGAGTACTAAATAGTCTTTTAGAGTTGTCTTGAAATAAGGTAAGGGGGCCAAAATTTGGATCCTAACTTAGCCTGTCATTAGATGTGGGCTGCTCTTAGGAGGAGATAATGTTTAGTTAAGCAGTTCTTAGAAATAGATGAAAATGTCTAAAGAAGGTCTTGGTGTGGGCCCTTAGCAGGAAACACTATAGCTGGGGGACTTGCCAGGACTTGCTCAGTAGAATGCATTTTTTCTGAGGGGGGGTGGTGGAGGGGGGCTGTGTGTTAGAAATAAATATAAAAATAAACACACAAAGACATACAAGTATAGAAGAGCCAGCATTAGGTGGGCCCGACTTCTCTGATGGAGAAAGCCATGACCTTGAACCAGCTGTAGGTTTATTATATTATAGGGCAAAAAAATGAGGGAAGAGGCAATGGAATGCAAAGCTACTTGTTTTCAGATATTAATTGGCTGATGTGAAAATTGGCCCATTTAATTTCTTTTCTTTTGGGGTGAAATCTAAATAACACATGTGGCTTCCTTAGATACTGCTTTGCAGTATTGTCAGCTAGCATATTCATATATTAATTCTTTCATTGTTATGAAAATGAAGCTCACTGACTGCATTTCTGCATGTATATGAAGGTCACCATGTTTGTTCATAATGTCCACTCTCCACAAATATTGAATGACTGAATGAATGACTAGGTCCTGAATGAAGGATCTTTTTGTACCCTAACTTTCATCAATGTGCACTTCATGAATCCATTTGCTCTGTATCAGAAGTTCAAGTCATTGGAGACCTCCTCTAGAATTCTAGTTGTTTTCTTTCACTGGGGAAAATTATAAAAGGAAGTTTAGTGGGAAGTGTTGTATCTCTAGCTGCTATAGACTATGAAAAAAATCTGCTAGTTGGGAACCAGCAGTTAGCGTAATGGCTATGTCGCTGGACTCCCACGTAGTCAACCGCGGTTCACTAGCATTTATGATTCCAGTTAACAACTTGCTACAATGTGAGGAACACTTTCCTAGGAAGGAGGTAAAATATTAATTTATTTAAAAATATCCTTTGAGGGAACCAGCAGTTAGCGTAATGGCTATGTCGCTGGACTCCCACGTAGTCGACCGCGGTTCGCGTCTCAGACCCGGTGGCTTAAATCTCACGCCGGGCGCGTGTGCGTGCGTGCCCAAGATCCCGAGAGGAGAATGGAGGAGAAGGGATTGCGGCGTGACCATCCCCCCTGGGGGGTGATTTCTCGCTTTCTGTCTCTATGTCTCTCTCTGTCTGTCTGGCGAGCGCATGCGCCCTATAGCGAAAAAAAAACCTCTCCAAAAAAAAAAAAAAAATCTGCTAGTCAGTCTAGATTCTTTACATCTTCAGCTAATACCTCTACTAGCCAGCTGTCTTACATGGAGGGGTAATGTAGACCATCCCTGGGGGTCCTTTTCTCAGAGTGACTGTTTTACTTGCTCATTTTCTGTCAAAATTGAGCCAGGGAGTACAACAGGAATCTCAATGGATTATCTATATGCCAAATGTATTCTTCCTTGTCTATATTCTATAACAGCAACTTTGATGATCAGAATAAATTATCCCCACCAGATTGATGACTCCTTTCTTTGCCTGTTGATGTTTTGGCACAAGAGACTCTGAATGACTGAGTGACAGATGTAGCTTGAAATTCAGTGGAACTGTTGCTATGTTCACTGGTAGAAACAGGAAGTTTATAGGTTCATAAAACCTAGAGTTTTGGACATATGAAGCAAAAATACTAATGAGAATGATGGTAAGTAGGGTCACTTTTGCTTCTGCCCTTTGTTCTCATGTCACATATATTCCAAGAGTTAGGAATGGGACATGGCATCAAAATGGTCATTGTCAGTTATTTATGGCATATTTTCATACTGACTGATGAATCTATGCCTTGTAGGATGTGATCTTCAAGTTGGTACCACAGATTCTCCTATAAAAGGCTCTTCAGTTGTATTTTTAGGCTGTATCTTCTATGCTGTACAGTATATGATAGGACCAATGAGTCTCTTAGCCATATGCCCAGTATCTTCCCTCTTTTGCTAAAACATGAATTCACTGATTTAAGTGATTATGTGGAATCACCCCAGGAGAGCGAGAGAGATAAAGTGACATATGACATGAGGATGTAGGTTACCTACATGCATACTTACTTTTACCCTCTGTTGTATCTAGTTTATTCTATTATATGGTGGTCCTTTTCTGGGAATGCCTAATTTTATGGATGGTCTGACACCCTAGCTCATGGCTGTGTAATCATTTGATGTCCTTTGGTCAAGTACTTTTTATTTACCAGGACATGATCTTAATCCAGAGCACTAGGGGATCTATGTTGGGATGTGGGCATATTGGGCTTTTCCATAAATTATACAGATCAATTTTTTTCCTGTCACAGGCACCTATAGTATCATAGATGGCCAGGTGTTACGGCCCAAGTGATAGAACAACATGAATTATAGTGTGAACTTGCTGCAGAGACCTTTCCTGATTTGAACCCCACCAAAGCTGGAAGCTTTCTGTATCTATAGGGAAATTAGTCAGAGGAAGATTTCCAAGTGTGAATATGCTATCTTGAAAACCTACCAAGAATTGCTGTGCTTTCTCATTAATGGTAGGTGCAAGATGCAACACTTTGGCTTTTACTTCAGAGGGATGTTCTACATGACTTAGATAGCGGGAGTCCTAAAATCGTCACTGATGTGGTAGGATTCTGAATCTTTATAGGTTTTTATAGCCTTACCATCATAAGTACACTTGTATTATCAAGATTTCCAGTGTATTTGCTATTTCCTGCTTATCAGGTCCAATGAACATATTATCAATATAATGTCCCAATGTGTTTTCTGTGGTGTGTCCATATGGTCCAGGTTTGTTCAGACTATTTTTGATAGAGGAAGGCAGGGTTAGTATATCCTTGCACATAACTACATGCATATAGTTGTTTTTCCAAGTGAATGAAAACTGTTTCTGATCCCCTTCTTTCACAGAGATCAATGGCTGCATATCATGTACTCATGTCCATATTTACTCTAGCAAATGTACCACATCTGCCATAACAGCTACCCTGAGTTTTCAGTCATCACTGTAAACTTCCAGGATTTGTCTGGTTTTTTCCCTAGATTTAAAATTAAATAGAAATGTAATAGGGAATTCCACTCTGGCATCCTTTATTTTTTAAGGAGAGCACTAATTTCTATCCTTTCCCCTGGGATTGAATAATGTTTTTGACTTACTCTCTTAACCATTTACCTTTCCTTCTATGATTGCTGTTACCCTATAGGCCATTGTGAGTATTCTGCTTAAAACTGAGTATGTTTATTTCAATTATGCATTTGAAAACCTGGAAAATGTCCATTGGATGGGCTTATGTTTTTAGTGCAACCACTCTGAGCCATATAAATGCCAGTGCTCTACAGCCTAATCAAGGAAATTACCATTTACTTATCTTCTGTTATTTCTGAATACTTTTATCATCCCCACTGTTATTAAGAATCCCAATTATATAATAGCATTGCCTACTATATGTTCTGGTTAATGGAGAAGAGAGCTTCTCAGTGATGCTGGTGCTCTTATCACCAACACACTCCTGATGCCTTGGTAAATAGAGCGTCTTCCAAATCCTCTTGCAGGAACCTAGTTGACTCGTGGTTTTTTTTGACCTTATGTAGTAAGTTCACAGTCATATACCCTCTTCTCTGAACCTTCATATTTTGCCTTACATTGTTTATGAATCACTCTCAGACTTTTCTTTTGTCTCACATAGCAGTTCTTGGGCTTCTATATCAGAGAGCATGATTCATTGATTGATCGACTTTTGCTTTCCAGAGTCATTCTAGGATGGTGTTAGCACCATCAACCGAGGTCTTTGTCAGGGTATTAAATTTTGTACTATGGGAGAGTACTCTGTGATAGAGCCTCTCTTATTCAGAATTTTGTTATGTTCCTCTTGATCTAATGCCCTCAGTATCCATCCCCACACATACTATTTTGGTTTATGGTGCTATACTTTAGCTATAGCCTGCAACTTATGCAGCACATAGTCCTTTTTCTTCTTGAGCAGGCCCACTTCGCACTGACTATTACATTATCTTCAGGCAAGAGGGAAGAGTAGGGTATTTCTGCAAGTTCAGTGGTTTTAGAGGAATCTGGACTTTAAGGATTATTTATTTATTTTCCAAAGAGGTTTTTGCTATAGGGGGCATGCAATCGCCAGAGAGAGACAGAGACAGAAAGGGAGAAATCACTCCCCAGGGGGGATGGCCATGCCGCAATCCCTTCTCCTCCAGTCTCCTCTCGGGATCTTGGGCATGCACGCACACGTGCCTGGTGTGAGTTTTAAGCTACCGGGTCCGGGATGTGAACTGCGGTCTACTACGTGAGAGTCCAGCGACATAGCCATTACATTAACTGCTGGCCCCTGGACTTTAAAGATTTTTGAGTCAATTGATCCTGATGTCCTAATCTCAAGTACCAGGGTCCTATTCTCCCCGAAAAGGACCTTGTTTTGATATAGAAGTCTTTCTAAGACAGATATGAACCATCTCTGGAGCTGGACTATCTTTAAAGTTATGTTCTAGGCCTGGCCCTCAGCCTGTTCTGTTCTTTGGCCCCAGGAGAGTTAAGTCTATAGAAATGATGCCAAGAATGCTCTCCAGCTTTCATATTTTGCCTTACATCAGTGATGAGTCAGTTTCTGCTTTTGTTTTTTCACTAGTATATCAATGGCTTCAAGCAAGAGCCATTTGGTGCCATTATCTACATTGTTATGTTATTACTCCTTAAACCTTTTGAACTCATGAAATATTCATCTGCCAGTACTGTCTCTTCCACTGGTGTCCCAGCCCAGTTCATATTAGTGAAAGTTTTAACAATTGCACTACCATAACAGGCCATGTACTATCCATATTCCACCTACTACCAGACATATGGTCTTCATGGCCAGCTTGCTGGTGGGTGATTCAGATTTGAAACCCTAATTTTAGAGTCTGTTTCCTTAGATCATTACAAGCATCACCTATTTTTGGTCAGGTTCCCCAGGAAACAAACTCTGAGAAGGAGGTTTTCGTGCAGGAAATTTTCTGGAAAATGTCCTCCCCATAATAATTGAGTGGTGGAAGAAGTTGGGCTGAAACTCTGTATGGTCCTTTAGAGGTCTCAGGTCACAGCATGGAGTTGGGACCTCATACCTCCTCATTATTGGGTAATTTGATGGAATTTGTGTTATGGAGGGACTATGACTGGATGAGGAAGCACCGTTTGGATGAGAGTAAGACCTTGAGAGAGACTCAGTTGCAAGCTATAAACAGTCAGCAGGTGACACCCCTGCAGTTAGGAAAGTAAGACCTTAATTGATCAGCATAGTATCTGCTTCAGCCTTTCAAAATCAGGAGGACAGTACCACATTACATTTTTATAAGGAAATGTGATGATGGTACATTCACTACATACAGAGCATTGGATATTTGAGGTGCTTACCATCAAGAAGAGAGCAGTTAATATACCAAATTATTTCATTTGTATGGCCTCTTAGAAACTGAATTAAAACCCAAACCTAATTGTTTTTGTATATACTGCAACAATTTTAATTTTTTAATACATTCAATCATTGTACATCACTACAGCACCCTCCCCATATGAATACATTCTACTTGAGTCCAGTCAAAGGTATTATCATACATGTCATCAACAGATAATTTTCCACTTTTTCAGCAATTTTAAATAAGAGAAGAATTATTTAAAGTAGAAGAATCAACTCACAAGTTTACCCATCTGTCATGTTGGATAGTATTTGTTGAAATGAGTTTAGACCAACCGATTTCAGTGTGGAACATGGTTTGATAAGTTGTGGAAAGGTCATATAAAAAAATCATTTCAGTAGTCTCAGGAAATGTACAGAGTAGTGATTTACAGTTAAATTCAGAGGATAGACATAAAAGAAATCAATGTTTATTGTTTCATTCCATGAATAGAGTGGAAGGAGTCTGAAAACTGAATAATATAGAGTATTTGGTAAGGTGACTTAATTTTTAGAAAATAAGTGATTTCATCATTACAGATATTATTTAGCTGTTAATTGAATGTTTTCTGGGGGGAATATTTTTGTTTCTGCTAGTGTTTTGAGTGCCTATGATTTCCTCAGACTAGAACATCTCTTCTGAGTGAACATATTTGACAAACTTTTGCTGCCACTGAGAAAGGATTATTGTGTTATCTCTGCCCTGGAATTTCTAAACTTAGTGGTTATATTTATTTAAACTCAGTGATATAGCTTAGGAAAACACAGTCTCATGGAAACAAGATGCTTGTATTAACTTGTAAAAGGATTCTAGTCCATGTACTTGAAAGTGTTTTGCTTCTGAGAATATACCAATCTGACTCAGGTGTCACTATTTTTTAAATTTGAATCTACTTCTATATTTATTCATTTAGCAAATATCGAGATGTTAATGTTATTGAGGATGTATCTTTTTTTTTTTTGCATTTCCATTTGACCTAAAATGAGCAAAATTTGAAAATCTTGGCATAGATTATTCCATTTTGCCACTTTAGATGTACACGTGGTTTTCCAAATATTCCAAAATTCAGTCAGGGAGCAAACATTTGACAGTCTTTCTTACTCTAATTTGATGTCTCTTTGGTGAAATATCTGACATTTTTTCACAGGTTTTATTTAATACTGACTCCACTGTGGTTTTAATTATTGGAGAAGCTACAGGCTTCTGGAAAGCAATCATAATGAAATGAATTGCCCCTAGACCATTTCACCTTTGCCTCCTGGTGAAGACTGCATGGTGTTGACATTGAACATCTGATGCTTATTTCTAATCTCTCTATTTGGATGAGTCAAGGAGAAAATCTGATTGAGAAATTACTTGTTGCATTATCACAAGATGAATCTTTGAGACTGATATTCTGTATCTGAGATGTGGTGTGAAATGTTATCCTGCTTACTTCAAGGTACAACTGCCTATAGAAAGAACCTTCTGTCTATTAAAGGAATATAGTCTTTTTAATTTTAATTGCCAGAGTGTGCATGTGTTTGCGAGAGAGAGAGAGAGAGAAAGAGAGAGAGAGAGACAGAGAGAGAGAGAGAGAGAGAACATTTCCCAAAGGGATATGGTCACTGTAGTTCTTTTCTCTCAAATTCTCCTTCTCATAAGTATTTGGGTGCACATGACCTGCAAGTTTTTCAGGATTTGAACTGTGGTCAATGATGTTGGGATCTGGCTTCCAATTCAGACGGTTTAACCACTGTGCTATGTGGTGTGGTAGGACAGAAGGTAATTCTATGTGTTAATCAGAAGAGAAAAATTTACAAATGAAAGACGTGGGTAAGGAGACAGAAAAAGAAAGGAAAAAAAAAGTGTACCTGGCTGAAAGAGGGGTGTCTCGAATGGGTGTCCCGGGGCTGAAGCTAAGGCAGGCAGTCCTCCCTCGAAGTTCCTGGCCCAGGGGTCCAAAGATGGGAGTGTGGTGTGGTAGGACAGAGGGTGTTGCTATGTGTTAATAGGCAGAGAAAAATTTACAAATGAAAGACGTGGGTAAAGGCTGAAAGAGGGGTGACTGGCTTGGGTGTCCGGCTTGGGTGTCCCAAGGCTGAAGCTAAGGCGGGCAGTCCTTCCTCGAAGTTCTTGGCCTAAGAGTCTAAAGATGGGAGTTTGGTGTGGTAGGACAGGGTTTTCCTATGTGTAATCAGAAGAGAAAAATTTACAAATGAAAGACATGGGTAAGGGGACAGAAAAAGAAAGGAAAAAAAAAAAAAGAAAGTGTACCTGGTTGAAAAAGGGGTGTCTGTCTTGGGTGTTCCGGTGCTGAAGCTAAGGCGGAGTGTCCTCCCTCAAAGTTCCTGTTCCAGGGGTCTAAAGATGGGAGTGTTGTGTGGTAGGACAGAGGGTGTTCCTAAGTGTTAAACAGAAGAGAAAAATTTACAAATGAAAGAATTGGGAAAGGGGACAGAAAAAGAAAGGAAAAAAAAAAAGTGTACCAGGTTGAAAGAGGGGTGTCTGGCTTGGGTGTCCCAAGGCTGAAGCTAAGGCAGGTGGTCCTTCCTCAAAGTTCCTGGCCCAGGGGTCTAAAGATGGGAGTTTGGTGTGGTACGAGAGAGTGTTCCTATATGTTAATCAGAAGAGAAAATTTACAAATAAAAGGTGTAGGTAAGGGGACAGAAAAAGAAAGGAAAAAAAATTGTTTACCTGGCTGAGAGAGGGGTATCTGGCTTGGGTGACCCAGGGCTGAAGTTAAGGTGAGCAGTCCTCCCTAGAGGTTCCTGGCCTAGGGTTCTAAAGATGGGAGTATGTTGTGGTAAGACAGAGCTTGTTCCTTTGTGTTAATCAGAAGAGAAAAATTTACAAATGAAAGACGTGGGTAAGGGGACAGAAAAAGAAAGGTAAA
>NW_006159844.1:1081835-1088230 GCF_000334495.1 Tupaia belangeri chinensis | reverse complement strand
GTGTTCTGGGGCTGAAGCTAAGGCGGGCGGTCCTTCCTCAAACTTCCTGGCCCAGGGGTCTAAAGATGGGAGTGTGGTGTGGTAGGACAGAGGGTGTTCCTATGTATTAATCAGAAGAGAGAAATTTACAAATGAAAGACGTGGGTAAAGGGCCAGAAAAAGGGGAAAAAAAGTGTACCTGGCTGAAAGAGGGGTATCTGTCTTGGGTGTCCCGGGTCTGATGCTACGGGGTGGGGGGGGCTGTCCTCCCTCAAAGTTCCCTGCCCAGGGGTCTAAAGATGGGAGTGTGGTGTGGTAGGACAGAGGGTAATTCTATGTGTTAATCAGCAGAGAAAAATTTACAAATGAAAGACGTGGGTAAAGGTACAGAAAAAAAAAAGGAAAAAAAAAAAGTGTACCTGGCTGAAGAGGGTGTCTGGCTTGGGGGTCCTGGGGCTGAAGCTAAGGTGAGCAGTCCTTCCTGGAAGTTCCTGGCCCAGGGGTCTAATGATGGGAGTGTGGTGTGGTAGGACAGGGTTTTCCTATGTGTTAATCAGAAGAGAAAATTTACAAATGAAAGATCCCTCGTAGTTCCTGGCCCAGGGGTCGAAAGATGGGATTGTAGCATAGGACTGAAGGCATTTCTTGCTGAAAGAGGGGTGTCTGGCTTGGGGGTCCCTGGTCTGAATATTTGGGGGGCTGTCTTCCCTCGAAGTTCCTGGCCCAGGGGTCGAAAGATTGGAGTCAATCATACATATTTTAAGATAATTTGCATTTGGCAGACTGATTAGTAGAACTATTAGGCATATAGTGAAGCGATTGTAGCATAGGACTGAAGGCATTTCTTGCTGAAAGAGGGGTGTCTGGCTTGGGGGTCCCTGGTCTGAATATTTGGGGGGCTGTCTTCCCTCGAAGTTCCTGGCCCAGGGGTCGAAAGATTGGAGTCAATCATACATATTTTAAGATAATTTGCATTTGGCAGACTGATTAGTAGAACTATTAGGCATATAGTGAAGCTCACTAACTGCCAAGTTACTTAATATAACAACTTGTTTTCCTCTCAATAACTTTGTAATCACTAATTCATTTTTAAAGGATTAATTTCATTATCTCATATTTTGTGGAGAAGGTATTTAAGATATCGTGGCTTTCAAGGACACTAAAATATTCACACAATTATGGCGCTTGTTATGTTTTAACATTTTATTTTCTTGAGACAATTTCTCTTATGGAGTTATGATGTACCGATGTGAAGGTCAAAAGCTAATTTATGAGAGGAGATTCCAAGGAAGTAGGTTATATGCGTATATGCTTGCTCAACTGATGAGATGAAATATCACTCTTACTGAATAGACTCATTGTCTAGGGAAAAGGTAAAGAAGATAGACAAGATAAGCGTTTTATTTTTTAAACTGAAAAATACTTGGAATAGGAAAAATTGGGATAGAAAAGGAATGAAGGTCACTAGACAGGGTGGGAGAAATGAAGGATGTGAAGTTGGAAAGGGGGGAGAAGAGAATCACACAAATACTTTATTTAGTATAAATTTTTTGTTAGCTTTATTTCCTAAAATCTAAAAACAAAAACAAGCCATGTAATTTCTTTTTTTTTTCTTTTTACTTTGCTGTTGAGTTTATTGTCTTTATCTTGAATAAAGTAATAGAAAATTGTTTGATTTAGTTCTCAGCAGCCCGCTCCTGAGCTCTGAGTAAGCTTGCCTTTTTCTGGGCTACCCAATCTTTCTTCTGGGCAAGGGACATCTTGGGATGATTCCACCTCTTCTTTTGAACTTCTTTCTTGGGTTTCTTTTCATAGACTGGGTTCTCTCATATAGCAGTGTGAGCTTTCTTCTACATCTCCTCCATGTCTGGAGTTACATTGTTCTTTATGTACTGAGAGAACTGTTTCTTACAGGCATCTTCATCATCTTCCATCATGTAACGCATGTAGTCTACAATGTTCTGGCCCATGATGTGCTTCTGTTGGACTTCTGCATTAAATTCCTTGCTTTCAGAATCATAACCAGGGAATCGTTTGGTATTGTGAGGGATCGATAAGCCTCCATCTGCCAGTCCCTTTGGGCCTCAAAAACTTTATTGCCAGTGGTGGTTCTGGCAAGGCCTGCATGCAAATAGCAGGTGAAGGCACCAGGTTGACCATCGATGCTTTCTACATTGTATCATCTCCAGTCACTTTCACTTGACCCTCACAGATCTTGTCCATGCCAAACCTATTGAGAAGCCTTCGGGCCAGCAGCAGGCCAGTGCAATATGCTGCAGCATCATTTGTCAGGCCAGCCTTCACAGCGTATTCTGGTAGTTCGTGTGCATGAGCTGCGCAGACTATCACATCCCCTTCTATACGGGCATAAGCAATCTGACAAATAGTATCTCTGTTAGTTACACGAACTATCATTCTGTATTTGGGTGTGTTGTACTTATTTTTATCCTGGATCACCAAGCATTTCTGAGCATAGTAATCAGTTTTACCCTCTCATCGTCTTCTAAATTTCAGTTGGTATCTCTTAAAGTGGGCTTTATTCTTGACAACTTTAACAAATCCTATCCTGTGGAACAGAGACCCGTGACTGTGGCTGACCTATGGGCCCACAAGGACTGCAGGGGAAAAAAGCTGCAATTTCTCTTACACTTTTAGGTTGACATCGAACATTGTTCATTATTAAGTAGTTTTAAATAATATAATTTTCAGAATACTGTAAATATTGACAATTTCAATAATATTTACATGCATGCAATGAAGTTTTTAAAAAGCTTGCCAGAGAGTGTGTTTGCTCACTGGAGACAGGGAGGGAGGGAGGTAGGGAGGGAGAGAGAAATAGAGGGAGAGAGGGAGAGAGAAATAGAGGGAAAAGCAAGAAAGTAATGTCTATAGGGCATTGTCACATTCTAATCCCTTCTCCATTTCTCCTTTCTCTTGGGATTTTGGACATGCATGCATACCTGCCCAGTATATTTTTTAAGCTACAGAATTCAAGACTTAAACAGTGCTGTTGGCCATATGGGATCCAGGAGCCTTAACCTCCATGGCACTGGCTGGCTCTCAATGAATGTTTTGAGTGTATGAGACTTTTAAATATAATAATTTATTGACAAGAATAATATTAAAAAAGATGGGGACCAGGAGATGGCATAATGGTTACATTGCTGGACTCCCATGTAGTTGACCACAGTTTAAGTCCCAGATCAAAACACTCTGGTTGCATGTGCATGTGTGCCTAGAATCCTGAGAGGAGAATGGTGGAGAAGGGATTGCAGCACGGCCATCCCCCTGGGGGATGATTTCTCGCTTTCTGTCTTTCCAGTGAGTGCATGTACTCTATAGCAAAAATCTCTCTCAAAAAAAGAATAATTTAAAATCTCTATGAATGGTCATATGCTTTCTCTATAGCAGTCAAGATTTTTTAAAATCTTTTTTTAATAAAGTTTTTTTAAAGTTTGTGTGTTTATCTGTTTCATGAGACACACAGATAGGCAACACCCCCAATAGGGTCTCAATACTGTGGTCGACCCCCAGCTTCAGCGAGCCCTGGAGCACGTGCACATGTGTGTGAGAAGACTTGGAGAGATCTCTGCTACAAACTGGCAACCTTTCCCTGTCAGCTTCTCAGCCTGTTGTGTTTTATCAGTAAGTCAACATCTGGACACTCTTTTCCTTTTGTACTTATATTCCATTTCTCCCACAACTTTTTTTTCTTATGCAATATACTTTTATTTGGGGGGAATCTTTTATTAATCACTCTTTTATAATTTCCTACAAACAAAATATGTCTATATAAATTGAAACTTAAGTGGCAATAGGGCTTTGAATATTAGATAATTATTTCTGCTGATTAGCTCATATATCCATGTATGAGTATAGAGACGGAGGAATAGCTCAACACTAATTTCTGTTTTTTATTTATGTAGATTTGACAATTGAAACCCTGCTCATATAAATAAGTATAGTGAAATAGTTTGGCTATATCAGTATATGTCGTTTATTTACTATTGTTTCTTACTCCTATGCTCATCCTTCTTTATTCTGTGAGATGCGGGGACTGGGATTCAACAAAATGCATTTCCCAGAGTCCTTCTGCTGGCTGTCTTCTAGGGGGCAACTAGAAGTTAAGAAGAGAAAAGGAGAATTCCTTTCTGTTTTCTCTGTGCTTGTCAATAATACTGGAGCACAGTTGGTGGATTCTGTAGCCTCTTCTGATACTGTCAGAACCAGCCCTGCTATGCCTCCTTCCCCCTTAGAGGCACTGCAGTGGGCAGTAGTGGGGGGTAATCCTATCCCTCAGAGGTCTGTGCACCAGCCCTGTAGGACTCCTCTTCTGAACTCCTAGGTTTTGGTAAACTCACCTCTTTCTCTTTATTTCCCCAGTCTTTGAGGTTGTAGCTGCTTCCTGCAGTTATCTCTGAGTTTCTTCAAGTTCCCTTTTTGCCCTATAGCTTTCACAGCTGTGAAACCAATTTTCTGTGTTAAATCTCTGTTCAAATTACTTTATAGTTTGCTTTTTAACTGGATTCTGGACCCAGTGATCCATCATTATAAACTATTTTAACATTGGCAATTGTCTGATACCTCAGTTATTTTCTGCTTCATTGTTTTTTCTTCAATCTTTCAAAAGCCAAGAATTTTGGGTAAAAAAATCTTGACTTAAAATAATTATTTGCTGTTCAGACATTAGATCTATTTATTTTCTGTTTCTGTTTCTAGGAGGTATTCCAAATGAGATTACTAAGGCTGACTAAATGACTATTAATTATAGGTTTTAATAGTGGTACTTTGTTTTTTGTACATATTCAAAAAGTATGAGGAATATTCATTTCACCATACTATTGCTGCTATAGGGCATGTGCGCTCACCAGAAAGACAGAGATAAGAGAGACAGAAAGCGAGAAATCACTCACCAGGGGTGATGGCCATGCCATTATCCCTTTTGCTCCATTCTCCTCTCAGAATCTTGGGCATGCATGCACACATGCCCAGCATGAGTTTAAGCCACTGGGTCTAGGACCTGAACTGCAGTCAACTACATGGGAGTTCAGCGACATAGCCATTATGCTAACTGGTGATCCTGCTGCTATTGTATTTTTAACAAGAAGCTTTTATCATCTGCTTTAAATATATATTTTTTTTACCTAAGATGAACAGAATTAAACTAAAAATTTATGTTAATGATGAGCCTAATTAGGAATTACATTGTCTTCCAATGAACCAAACCAGATCTATTTTCTGTCAGAAAATATGACTTTATTTTTCAATTCTTGGGTCAAAAACTTCTTTTTAAATTCTTTTTACAATTGTTCTATTACTGGGTCATTAGAAAATGCTTGTTTTATCTAGTGTGTAGGATATTTACTATGTTTTGCAGGAAAATATTTCCAAGAAACAACAATGAAAAATACAATTGACATGTTACTATTTTCTTACATCTGTAATTCTCACATTGACTGCTAAAATAGAAGGTGACAGGAAGGAGGAGAATCAGGGAGACTATTTCAAGTTTTTCAAGGGAGAAGAAAACTATTTTGGTTCTGTTTTCTGATTTTTAAATACTTTTCAGGGAGATAGTTCTCCCTCTTGATTAGAAAGATATTAATTTAGAATTCTGAAAATAGAGATTTTTCCTTTTGCAGTGGTATCCATAGGTGTCATAACCACTTTATGAGGAGGAGAAACATGCTTAATGACTTTTAAAATGTAACATGCCTTACAACTGTACAGCTGTCAATGCTACTATAGTGCTTGTCTCTAAAAAGCAGCATAATAATGTGGAAGAACCCAGGTCATTGCATTCCACTAGTAGTCTGAATGGTGGGAGCACTACTTGGTAGAGAAGTCCTTACGTATTTTAAGCCTTTATCGTAGATTTAGTGTCCTTATATGCAAATTTAATAATGTTGAGATGATTACAGGATAGTTTTGAGGATCACCTTGTGGCTCTTCTTTATTTTTAAGGTTTTTGTCATAGGGTGCACACACTCGCCAGAGAGAGACAGTGAGAAGGAAAGAGAAATAACCCTCCAGTGGGGATGGCCACTTCTCTTACATATTCCTACTGAGATTTTGGGCTTGCACTCATGTATGACTGGTGTGATTTTCAAGTCACTTGGTCTGGGATTTGCACTGTTGTCGGTCATGTAGGAGTATGCCCCCTGCTGGCCCCTCATGGCTACTCTTAAAGGTTGCTCCTCACTCAGTATTTCACACTGTGTGCAATATGCATCACAGTGGTTTGGTAGGGCACACCCAGTTCATCTTGACGTTGTGCTGATCAGCTTCCCAGTATCTTGTTTTTGTTCTGGCTATTCTCCTTTGGAACATATTTCTTCCACCTATTAAGGCAGACTTTATACAGTTATCTTTGGACTGAAGTTTTGTTTCTCTTCAAATTGCCCTCAAATTTCTCT